>NC_057801.1:481916267-481942026 GCF_018294505.1 Triticum aestivum | reverse complement strand
GAGCACATTAACACCCCTCTCTCTTCTAAAGTCTGGACCCCAATATAGGTCTCTATCACTTTGTCTCTCGGGCTTGCATGCATCTCTTCCCCCACTCTCTAGGTCTCCCGGCATCTATCTTTCCCAAGAACACGCACTATGTAGAGTGTATCTTTCCCATAGACACACTACAAAAAAAATACACTTCCGTGATGCCGGTCATAGTGGGTCGCATTTTTTGTCATGCATGTACATCCATGACAAATTTATGACAGAATCAAGATAGTCATACATGTGCTGTCGTAGAAGTGTTCCATGACATTACCAAAATTATCATCACGGAAGTGTTCACTTCCATGACGATAAATCGCGCGTCATAGAAGTACTTTCGTCAAGGGTGACTGACATGTGGCATCCACCGTACCGGAACGCCGTTAAGCTATCGGGTCGGGTTTTGGATCCGATAACCCGTTAACAGCCCCGACCAATGGGGATTTTCCACATGTAAAATCATCATTGGCTGGAGAAAACACGTGTCGGCTCACCGTTGGGACAGATGTCATCCACTCATTGGACAGAAGGTGCCTATGATACGTCGACACGTGGCACGGCCCAACAGAGACCCGTTCCTGTGAAAAGGCCGGCCCATTTGACTTGGTCAAAAGGTGGCGGGCCGGCCCATGTAAAGCCTGTTAACGGCCTGTTCGCATATAGCCCATTTACAGCCCGCTAACCCAAGGCCCGTTACGCCCTATCCGAATTAGGCCCAGTAGCGTCATCTGGGCCACCCAATATGATTCCAGTCCGTTTTCACTTTTGCCCCATGTATGGCCCATGACGTCTTTCGGCCCATATGAGGCCCTATGTAACTCTTGGCCTATTAACGGCCCGTGGTGAAACTGGACCGTAATGAACAGTGTATTACTTTACACCCATTAACGACCCGTGGTGAAACTGGCCCGTAATGAACAGTGTATCACTTTATATCCATTAAGGGCCCGTTATTCCGTTGGGCCGTTTCCAGCCCATGTTATCTTTCGGCCTTCTCAGAGCCCATTTATTCTTCGGCTCATTTCCAGCATTCGTTTACTTACGGCCCGTTACTGTCATTTTCTGCTTATGGGCCAAATTTAGCCCGTGGTTACAGTCGGCCTGTTTGTGGTCCGTTAACACATTGGGCCGTTTTCATAGCGTCATGAAATACGGCCTATTAACGATGGCCCGTTTTGTCGGCCCATGAACGGATGATTCCAAATCTAGCCCGTTTACGGCCATAATGCAGCCTATTATTGGCCCATGTTTAGCCAATCGATCATACTACCCGTATAAGGCCCATTCATGATACGACCCGTAGAAGGCCCACTGTTTCTGCGGCCCGTGGAAGGCACATTGTTTCTACGGCCCGTGGAAGGCCCACTATTTATACGGCCCGTAGAAGGCCCACTGTTTCTACGGCCCGTAGGTCCAGTGTCACTACAGTAAATATTAGCCCATGGTTATTGTGGCCTCATTTTAAAAAATAGGTTATTGCAGCCACTTGCAAACCGCAGAAAAAGAACTGCACTGACTACAAGCAAACAAATAAACAAGACAACAAGGAAATAAATAAGCAAGCAACTTACACTAGGCTATCACGACTATTACACATATTGCATCCACTGGGCATCAAAGTTCACCACCAGTGCAAATATAGGGAACACAACAGCATATAAACGCCGCAGCAAAACAAGTCCAGAACTGAAACCACTTCAGAAGAGCTCAAGGAACAATCCTGGGTACCCATAATGCTGGCAAGATGCTTAGCAAGCTTATTAACTTTCTCTTGTTTGGCGCTTAAATCCTCCAGCGCCTGCTGTTGCACCAGAAAGTATGTATCTGAATTCTGCAGGGACTTCCTCAGTCCTTCGGCTTCCTGTCGCATAACATCTGATTGATGTCTTTCAACTTGAAGTTGAGACTCAAAAATCCGAACTGATTCAGGCAACGAGTTCGAAGAGCTGGTGCCAGCAGTGGTAACCAGTAACTCGAACACTACATCAAGACAGGACTTTGGGGTTGTCTCAGTGTCCTCAATATAGTTTTTATCAGCTTTCTTGGAGACCAACAGGGATGTCTCACTATCTTGAACCTTATCTGCATTACTTCCTTTACCATTGCATAACAGGGTACTCTTCTCCAATATTTTATCCGCGTTCTAAAAGAGAAACAAACAAACATATCTCAGGTTTACAATGTAGTATATGAAACTCATTTTGGTAAACCAGTTCAGTAGTAAGGTGGACAGGATAACAGCATGAAACAAACATATATCTATGTAGTATGGTCACTATATGGTCTATATCATTCTAGTTTATGTTGCCAAATCAAGATAGATACAGTACGAATCATATCTATTTAAGACAAAGCAGCATAGACAGAATATAAGTGTGGGAAACTACACAGCAATAACAACACTTGTAATGTGCATGGCATGAGAACATAACTATTTATTCAATTGAAACTGAAATCAACATAGAGCAAGTTACAACAGCAAATAGCCAAACACATTGAAGAAACAGGTTTAAAACATACCTGTTGTGCCATTGGAGTTTCAGTTGCATCCTTCAAATTTGAAATTGGTTGGTATCAGTATATACAGTGATGCAGGAACAAAGTAGTATGAACCATAGCTACAGAACCTGACCTGAGAACAATTCTTCTTCTGCTTTAAGTGTTGACTTCGGGTTCGAAGTGGTGGTCCTCATGATTTGGGCACTGCAATTGCCTTACTAACTCCTCGCGTTTGGGTGCTCTGTGGTGGAGACGGTGCTGTGTCAACGGGAACTAGGTGTCTATCTGTTGGGGTTGGGGTTAGAAGGGGTGTAGCTGGTTCTCTGTCCAACTGGGTAGGGGTACAATCTGCATGAGTGTGGGTTATCTGTGGTGGGGAAGATTCTTGGGCAAGTACAACCGTGGTTTTATCTGCATCGACAGGTAGCACGATCTTTTCTGAAGACCGTGATTTTACTGCCACAGATACTGCCGTCACTCCCTCCAACTGAAATGGCTGATAAACAAGAAAAGTAATTGAATGTACAGTCATTGTAAGATAGACAGGTGCAATGGATAGTAGGGAAGAAAACAGGGCATGAAATAATTCACATTTATGTTGTCTAAGCAAACAGAATAGCAGGACATAATTTCACATATATGATGGCTAATTAAACAGGATATCATGACACAATTTCACATGTATGATGGCTAACTAAACAGGATAGAATGACATACTTCAAAATATGATGACTATGTAAACAAGATGACATGATATAACTATACGATGTGTCTATTAAAGTGGTTGGCATGCCATAAATCACAAACATGTCATCGATGGAAACATGATGGCATGATATAATTCACGGATAGAATGACATAATTTAAAATATGATGACTATGTAAATAGGATGAGATGATATAACTATATTATGTCTTTAGAAAATGGGTTGGCATGCCATAATTCAGATACATGCTGTCTATGTAAACATCATGGCATGACATAATTCAAATATATGATTTATGTACTAAGGAAGTGAGCAGAGGGCAATTGCATATATGATGTGTCAACTAAGGAGATGGCATTCAATATTGTGTATATGATGTAAAAAATAAGCATTGCAATACAACATATGCATTATATGAGTAATATAACCCTGCCAAGTTTGAGCATACACCTCAGGGGGATAATAGGACTGGTCATCTGCCTCTGAATCCTCCTCTGAAGAGCTATCTGTAACCAGCAAGATATCTGCTTCAGCAGGTAGCATTGTCTGCTCTAAAGACCTTGTTTTCACTCCAGATTTCTCCATCACCAATTCAAATGGCTGATGCACAGGAAGAGCAGTTGAATATACAAACATTGTCGACAAAAGCAATGAGAAATACACAAAAAGGACGGCATGATATAATTCACATATATGACGCTTGCCTAAACAGCATGGCATTGCATAATTCACATACATAATGCCTTGCAACAAGATAACATTGCATAATTCACATATATAATGTCTTGCAACAAGATGGCATTGCATGATTCACATATATGGTAAGTAGACACTAAACAGGTGGCATTCACACAAAGCATGTCTAAACTAAGCAAATGACATAGCAATGCAAGATACCATACGCACGATATGAGTAACATAACCCTACCAAGTTAGGGCATGCACCTCAGGGGGGAAATATGACTGGTCATCTGTCTCTGAATCCTCCTCTGAGGAGCTATCGGTAATCCTCCTCTGAAGACCTTGTTTCCACTCCAGATTTTTCCATGACCGTGCCGAATGGCTGATGCACAGGAAGAGTAATTGAATGTACTAAAATTGTTGACAAATTTAATACATAATAAAAAATGATGGCATGATATAATTCACATATAAGATGACTGGCTAACTAGGGTGGCATTGCAAAATTCACATATATGATGCCTGGCTAGACAAGATGGCATTGCATGATTCACATATACGATAAAGAAACTAAACACATGGCATTGACACAAAGCATGTCTAAACTAAGAAGATGGCATCTTTAATGTATACAGTAAGCAATGCAAGGCACCATATGCATGATATTACCAACATCAGCATGCCAAGTTAGAGCGAATACCTCATGGGATAAATAGGAGTGGTCTTATCCTTCTGAATCCCCCTCAGAACAGTTATCTTCCTCTTGATTACGATCTGAAATGGGTGGAGGGGGGCTGCCTTTGCACCCACCATGGAACGACGTCTGCATGAAATTTTATTGCCACGCAAGGCTCGTCACTTTTGCTCTACATGATCAGTTCCATTGTGTACAATAACTGGCATGCATAGGAATAAAACATAGTGAGATTATGTAAGGAGTGCGTGCACAAATCCAGAGTGATGGTAGCAAACTATGGATAGACCCAAAACCAATGATAGCAGGCAGATAATAGCTTTAGTTAAAAAATACAGATAATGCCTCCTTTAATGTTTGTTTGCACCCAACATGAAACTCATAGTAGACACCAGAGATTAACCAAATACTAGACAGATAGTACTGATTGGCGCCCCAATATGTACCCCTCAACCATTTAAAAACTCAGGTTTCAACATTAGTTTGGACCTGACTCAGAGTCTAATAGTTGAACACGATGATAATGTAGCATGTCATCAGACTAAGCGACGCATAACGTAAGCAGACACGGAAGAGTGCGACCTCTCTTGCGGACCCGTGTAGTCCTCAAGGTCATCTGCTCAGTTGATGATGGTAATGCAGTTCTCGTGGCTGCCGGCGGCAGGGAAGAAGATCTGAGGCGGCGAAAGACAGTCTGGAGAGCGGATCCCTGCTGTGGTGAACCCTTCCGTCATTGGAGCAGCTGACCTGGGGTGCAACAGAGCGCCACAGGAGCAGGACAAACCACACAAAGTTTTCTTTGACACATATCTGTAACAGAAGTAATTGAGTAAGGGCTTGTTTGAAATTGAGGATTCTAACAATGCAGGGATAGGAAATAGACACGAATAGGATAGGAATGCACGTGCAAAACAGAGAATTTAAAAACACAGGATTTCTGCCAATCTGGGTGTTTGATTCACAACAATTGGAAGATCACAGGATGCAAAAAAGCATGGTTAGATTAAGTCAAACCACAAGAAAATGTACGGTTATAATGCTATTATGCTACTATCTCTTAGTCTTGTGCTTGATGAATAGGAATATGAAAAGGAGGAGAAGTGGAAAGTAGAATTCCTACGGTTTTTCTTTCAAGGAGACACTAAAGGCACAAATCCTACAATTTTCCTTTGCTCCATTCCTTGCACCAAATTCATGAAAAGTAGTACCATAGGAAACTTTCCAATTCCTCTGTTTTTCATTAACTTTTCCTTTCAAGCACTGGCAATTCTTGTAGGCAGGCTTGAGCAAGGAAAATCCTACATTAAAAAAATGTTTTTGTGCTACTTCTATTACTTTGGACCCAGGCCACTGCCATACTAGCTCAACTCCCAGGCCCATCGACAAATGCACAGCTCAAACGCGCAAAGATAAATAATATGGCGTTCAAGAGAGTCCATCACGGATAGCTAAGTTGCCTGGTACCTCACTGCTTGTCATATAGTAGGATAAAATATTCGTATTTCCCGTTACTATGAGTGCTCAGTGGACAATATATATAACATGTAGAGTAAAAAAGAGATGCAACAAGTGTACAACCTCTTTGGCGAAGCCATGTCGATCTCAGCGTGATTGGGTTGGCCGGTGAGGATGCTCCGGCTGACTTTGCTGTCGGAGGAGGGGAAGAAGATCTTAGGCGTCTGGAGATGGAACCCGAGGTACTGCTCCGCTGTGATGGAGGGTTTCGTTGTTGGAGCAGCTCCGATGAGTTGTACGACACTGAGACAACGAACAACGTTAACCTGAGTGGAATTCTAATAGCATCTCCAATACATGACGTAAAATACATAACCACAAAGTGCTAGATGTAAAATACATCAGCCGCTCATCTCTGAACTTAACTGTCAAAACTGAAATTAAATGTCGAAACTGAACTTAACTGTCGAAACTGAACCTAACTGTCGAAACTGAATTTTCTTGTCGAAACTGAATTTTGTTGTCGAAACTAAATGCACTAGCAAGGTGAGGCTACACGTCGGTCGACTGACTTTTTCATCTCTGGTCAGTCGATTTTGCAGCCGTTGGATACGAAATCAAGGGCCTGTGGTTCATCTTCAACCTCCACCCCCCTGAGCCGCCAGCCACCACCGGCCAAACAGCAGCCCCCCGCCGCCCGCGACCGGCGGTGCGCCGCCCCTCCCGCCCCGAAAACACTCCCCACTACCGGTCCGCCGCTGCCCCGGCCATCCCTCGAGGCCCCCCCCCATGCCGAGCTTTTTCTCCTGCGATCCCCACGCCACCGCCCCGCCAACGCCCCGCCAATGTCGGCGACCACCGCCCCCATCCTGAACCCTAAGATAGATAGTGGGATACCTCTCCAGCGAGCCCCCCTCCCCGCTGTGGCTGGTTCTTCCTTCACCCCGGCAAGCCCAACCCTTGAAAAACGACTGACCCAAAAGTCGATTCAGTCGACTGAACTGTAGCTAAATCGGAGCAGCATCGCACGCAAGAGCTAGAGCAAGGGCGAGAGCAGCAGCGCTAGCAAGAGCAATAGCAAGAGCAGACCAGGCAGGGGACCGAGAGCAAGAGCAGAGCAGCAGCGCGAGTGAGAGCTAAAGCAGTAGCAGCTCCTACTAATGTGGACGTCGCCGCTGAGGGAGCGACGCCGTGGATGAAGTGGCCGGCGACGCCGCCGTGGATGGAGTCGCGCCGTGTCAGCTCGGGACCGAGCGTCGGCAGCACCGTGAGATCGAGTCAAGAATAAAATGCGGCGATTAGTGTACAACCTCTTTGATGGCGCCGATTAGGCTGCAGCTTCATCCGAGGAAACGGTGATGATGATGCTCTTCCGGTGGTGCAGGTGAAGATGGCGGTGTGGGAATGGAGGTGGCGCGAAATACGAGGGGATGGGGCAGCTCCTTGGAGGTGGAGGACGGGGTAGCTGAACCGGCGAGACGATGAGATCAACGACAGATCCTCATCCGGTACGGTGGATGAGGGACATCGAGGTGTTGTTATGGACATCGTCATCGGGGAAGAGGCTCCGGTAGGGTGGCGGACGGAGCAGGGTGTGGGGCTTCATCGCGGGTTTTCACGGCCTCGGTGTATGAATGGGTGGGCGGATGGGATGGCAGTGGGGAACCATGGCTTAGAGACGCGCTTGTCCAAAATGTGGGGTAAGTTACGAAAGTACCCCCACCGATTTGAGGCTGTTCATTCGGTTTAGGGGTACCACGGGCATTTCACGTGTCGGGGTTTCATAGGAGGTGGGAGTTTTCGCATGTGTTGTAATTTCGGAATAGCAAGGCGCGGGTTGAGATGGAGGGAGTTGTCAGAGCACAACGAGACAAACACATATCTTAAATATTTCGGGCTAACAAGGCGCGGGTTGAAGAGGCGGGAGTTCCGCAGCACGATAGACAGAGACGCTAGCTTCAATTTTCGGCATAACAAGGCGCCGCTTGAAATTTCGGAAGAACAAGCATAACGTGTACCCAAAAAAAAGATAATTTGCACCTCAACACGCATAACACACACACAAACACCATTTAGACTGGAGTAAGGTACACGTGCATTGCACGCATTAGATTTGGCAACCAAATTATGAATAAATGCCACATTATAGCATGCAAGCTTTGAGTCATATATGCATGATGTAGATGTTTGTTTAATTCTTATAGTTCATTTCATTCAAAATCATCTAGTTTTTATAAGAACGCTAATCTATTTTAAGATTCATGGAATTGTGCGTTGTAAGAAATAAAGTAAAAACAAATAATGGCAAATCATCTAAAAAAACATTTGGGCAATTCTGATACGGAAGATTGTAGAACAAATAAGAAGTGCTTGTGTTTTGATGTTTGTGCATTATGCTTAAGTTCAACCATGGAGTCTTCTAGATTATACATGTGGCGAAATCTGATGGAATCTAGATGATATCCAATGGCCAATAGTGCTCAAATTTGCCATCTTTGGACCATCGGATTCGCCTCATCCAACGACCATCTTTCAAAGTTAAAGATACCCGCACACAATATAAAATATATATAATATAATATATATAGGGGTATAGATATAGATATGTGAGGCGAAAGCCGCCCATCATCTCCAATTACATGCACGGATGCGACATGGGCAAATGATGTCTGCCATCGGTATCTCAAATTCAAATCAGTCTGACCTTGTTCAATGTGTATACATTACAACATGCTCATTTCCAAACCACACCGTGCAGATCTCCATTATATTCATGCATGCATGGGTTTCAAACATCAGGATCTCTTATTCAAATATTTGAATTCAACTTTACATTGATTATGACTTCACCTATTCTTTTACACCCACACAGTAGTCTTCTCTTTATAATTGTACCACTAACTTTCTCTCGTGCATGCATGCACACACACTACCAGTCGGCATTATCTATCGCACGCATGCAATCTTTTTCTTCAGGTCGGTCTCCCATGAAGGCACACACCCACACACATCCCCCTCTCCATCATACCGAGCATTCTTTATCTCTCACGCGTGCATGCGCAACGATCGATGTTCCTCTATGTATGTGTGTATATAGCTAGGTCTTTCATAGTTTTCCACACAAACCGATCAATCGATATATCCAGTGAGGTCTCACCCTCTTTCCCACGTCCACATCGATCAATCTATACCTCTCCCACGTCCACATCGATCAATCTATACCTCTCTATATAGGATTAACATAAATAGCTAATACACCCACATTAATTATATATCCAACGTCCCCCTCTCATCATCCATGCCTTCCGCTTCATCTCTCAGATGCGTGCACAATGGCGAAGACAGGGGCAGTAAGCCCCCCCCCCTAACATCACTATATATCGAGGCTAATATGAATGTGATCATTAGACAATTGCTGCTAAAAAAGGTTTAATTTCATGAATTGACCCTCCTCGTAAAGGATTAGCAATGCTTGGCCCCCTAGCTCACTTATTTTTCATGGCTCCGCCACTGCGTGCAACAGCACACGTGTTCGCCCCCTCTCTCTAAATATCGATTTCGCACTTGTGCATTCCTTCATAGTCTCCCTCCACTCGGCCCCTCGAACCATCTTCTAGCCCCCCACCGGATTTTGCCACATGTACAATCTAGAAGACTCCATGGTTGACCTTAAGCATAATGCACAAACCTCAAAACAACAGTGGTTCTCTTTTGTTCTAGAATCTTCCGTATCATAACTGCCCAAACTTTTTTTCTAGTTGAATTGCCATTATTTGTTTTTACTTTATGCTTTACAACACACAATTCCATGAATCATAAAATAGATTAAGGGCTTCTTTGATTCAAAGGATTCTCGAAGGAATTTTGGAGGATTCTAATCATTAGGAATTTTTCTTATCTTGGTTGTTTGATTTGTAGGATTGTAAACCATAGGAATTTTTCCATATGATTCATTTGCACTAGATTTCATAGGAAACATCCCATCCACTCAAACCTCTTTGAAAGAATTCTGCGTTTTTTCTATGCACAATCAAACACTCGTACAATCCTGTATGATTCAAGACGACATTCCACTATAATCCCATGTTTTTCCTATTCACACGTTCTTAGCTTTTTTATAAAAACTAATTTGATTTTGAATGAGATGAACTATAAGAATTAAACGAAGGGATACATCACCCATATATGACTAAGATCTTACATGCTATAGTGTGGTATTTATTCATAATTTGGTTGCAAAATCTGATGCATGCAATGCATGTGTAAATTACTAGTACTTCGAGTATGTGCAAAACATGTAAATTAGAATACCAATGGCACGCACTACACAGTGTCTCTCTTATAGTTCATGAAGCCACGTGGCACATGTGGAGGCGTTGTCGTGACCTCCTTGCGTGGATTGATCACAGTGACGTGTTGCTGGTCCAGAAGAATGTACTCGTCCTCCCTGAGCCATACTGGCGGTACATGCACGAAGCGAAGATATGCACACACGCCACGCACGCACTCATTCCCTCACACGCACACGCGGGTACACGGGCGGACGCAATTTTGTACCAAGACCACCCCATGTGATAATTTGACGCGTGTAAAGTCGTTCACTTCATTGATGGTCAATTAATACAGCGCATGCAAATTGAGTGGACGTGAGGGCAGAAGAAAGACATTATTACTCCACTGCACGCATGCGAGTAGTTAAATCGTGGGTTGCTAGTAGTACTTCCATTGGTCTCCTTCGTATTTTGTGCCTATTTTTGGCAGTAACATAATATTTACACATTTGAGCAGTGTAGTACTTGAAATTTATGTTCTGCTAAACTCATCAGGAGCCGTTTCGGGCCTCGAAACCAAAAGCATCAATTAATCTTTACCTTGTTCCCATCACATTCGAAAGCCTTCTCACACCGACTAGTACTACGTACCAAACCTGAACGTGTTCCCACTATGCAGGTATTAGTACTACTAGTGCTAGTAATTTGGTTATAAAAAGGGGAACTACCTAAACGAAAATTACTCTACCTTTCCTCCTCATAAGTGCTTCTTCTTCGTTCGTCGTTGCCATGGCCGGTGAGTAGAGCTCTAGGTCGAGAACTACTCGTAACAAGGGAGCGGCAACCAAGGCTGCAGAAAAAAAAAGAGGGCTCACCACCATGTAGAGACCTCGAAAGATCTCTCATGGGCAAGTGATGGCTCCCAGGAGCGCCCTAGCCGTGGAGGCGAACATGCCGAGCCGGCGGAGCTGGAGTCGTTATCCCTCGACGGCATGCCCGGTCAGCTCAATAAGCACCTCAATAAGCAGAAGGAGTTCATCCAAGGCTTGACGGAGTTGCTGAAGGAGAGCCTCGACGACATGCCTGCTGAGCTCAATCAGCAGGGGGAGTTGACCGCCGGCTTGGTGATGCTGCTGATGAAGAGCTTTGCCTCGGAGAAGAAGGTGACCGGTGAAATCCTGCGACTTCAGGAGGACAAGGCGAAGCTCTGCCACGAGATCGACCTGTTGAAGGAGAAGAACGCCGGCTGGAAGAAGCTGCACGAGAATAGTAGTTCCTCGATGAAGATGTTGCAGGCCCTCGTCATGCAACAGAAGGAGGAGTTGGAAAAGCTCCGCATCAAGCACCCGGCTGCTGTCAAGGTACGTAATGCGGCCGTGGAACAGATGATGAAGGCTCGCGTTGAGAAATCCCGCGTCATGGACAGAATGAAGAAGATGGCGGAAGAGACGCGCAAGGAGATGGAGGTCGTGGAGGCGATGAAGAAGCAGTTACGACTCCGCGGCGAATTAGATCATTTGGGGTGATAATCTTCCTTCTTCCTTTGCTGCTGTATTTCATCTTTTGCTTCGGGTGTTTCGCCACATGTGTCATGTTCTCTGCGAGGCATGAATAGAACAACGGTTTTTGTTTTTTGAGGAATGAATAGAACAATGCTAACAATGAGATGACTAGAAAATTAGATCATTTTTTATCGCCATATGGCACTGGGCTGCCGTGTTTCGTGCTCCTCCATCGCAGTACTACTCCAGTGGAAAACTTGAGTATACCGCACGGTTCTTTGCTCCTCCTTGATCGGGTCGTCGACGCATTTATACGAGCAGTCAAATCACAAGGCCCCGCCTTCCAGCAGTAATGAGCCATCAAATCACAAAGGCCCTCGCCTCTCGTGAAACCGACCAAGCTAGACTGCCCCGCCCTCTAGCCTTTTAAAAAATGTATACTTTTGTACATCAGTAGTATCGATGGATTGCGCCATGGAGCAAAACTTGAAATTAAAAAAAGGTGGTACATATAGAGAGCGCTCATCGCCAAATTATGCATATAGTACTACTAAAAAGGCTAGTCACAATAATGGTGTCCAGCACAACCCACCCCTCAAATAAAACTAAGCACCCTGGAATTCTTTGACAAAACTAAGCACCCTGAAATTCTTTAACAACTAAAATGCTGGCTATATGATGTTGGCCATATATATTGTACGTAT
The DNA here is from genome assembly GCF_018294505.1 of Triticum aestivum. NCBI lineage: Eukaryota > Viridiplantae > Streptophyta > Magnoliopsida > Poales > Poaceae > Triticum > Triticum aestivum. Next base: position 481,929,483 of record NC_057801.1, on the reverse strand, counting down.
ATAATGTGAATAAACGAGTGGTAGTACTATACCAACTAAAAGATGAAATTTAAGAAATACTAGTATGTACTTACTGAAGAGTTAAAGTAACAAGAAGAAACATAACATAGTTCTGCTGGGGGCTCAGCACAACACACCCCTCAAATTAAATTAAGCACACCTGAAATTAAACTTTGAAACTATTCCGGTAGACACTGCATTAGAACCACCATGAGCAACGACACTGCCACCTTATTCGGAGTACTCGTCCACGTCCTTGACTTTGTCCTTGTCCCTCTTCCTCTTGGCCGATACTTCTTTGCTTGAACCGCCAACTTGGTTGTTGCTCTTCATCCAACCCTTGTAGATATTCAAACAAAGGTAGCCATCCATTGCAGCGTACTAGATGTGGTCTATATCTAGTACATTCCGCTGCCATGCATGACGATGAAACGTGTATGGAGGTTTCTCCAGTTTACCATACGAAGGATGAACCATGGCTCCTGCCAGGGTCAGCATTGAAGGCTGACGAGAGGACACCAGCCGATTCTTTTGGAGGTCGAAGGTGTTGCCTACAACGAGTCCTATCCGACGCAGGACTTCTTTGTCGTTACCAAAGTCTACAGTAACGAATTTGACTAGGTTGCTCTCGAGGAAGTCCTTAAAATCCTGGCACTCAACATCGGCACGGCATATGTGGTAGACCAAGCATAAGTCATGCACGCAAACCTGGATCACGGCGGGCTTCTTCCTCTCTTCATCCTTTAGATACTTCTCTCGTCCCACGACTATGGTGTACTCAACATCTAGCCCGGCGACCCACTCATCATCTGAGTCTTCGAACATGCGTCTGAAGCGAGAAAGGCATCCTTTCACCGTCGCGGAAGAACGGGTGTAGATGACGTCGAACTCATCGCCAGTGATGGTTCTAACCTTGTACTCACCGCCGATCGGGGAGATTTGGGACGCCATGGATTTGGGAGGAGGGTTAGGATTAGTGGAACTGCCATAATGTGAATGGACGGGACGACTAGGAGTGAACCGCCATAGTATTAAAGGACGTGCGGGGACGAGTAGGAGCGAACTGCCAGCGTGCGAACGGCAGGGTAGTGGCTTTCCATTCTCCGATGATACGGGCTTCTGAGAGCCCTTGGATCAGAGATCGAACGGTTGCATGGCGTGATTCTAGACCAATGGGTGAATATCCTATCCTGGAGGGTTATTCTGCAAATTTTCAGCAACTTAGCATGCAACCGTTTGATCTCAGATCCAAGGGCTGCCAGCAGCCCGTATCATGGTCGCACCTACCACCACCGTCGCGTCGCTCGCGCGGTCGCGCCCTTGGAGATTTAACATGGTGCGTTAGGCTATCTGATGTTGGCATGTCATACATAGTCATCACTTAGTCACTCATACTACAACAAGGTTGGCTATAAGGTTGGCTATAAGTGTATTTTTTTACTCCTCTCTATCTCTTTCTTCGTACTCCCTCCGTCCCATAATATAAGAACGTTTTTGACACTAGCTAGTGTAGTGTCAAAAACGTTCTTATATAATGGGACACAGGGAGTACTAGTATTTATTGCATTTGCCAAGGAGTGACCTCTTCCAATGAAATGGTGTTGCTAAGTTTGCTTCATTTAATTAGCTATAGACTCAAAATTGTCTTTTCACCTAGGTACACGCGCTTAGCAATGTTTCTTCCTTGGGTCACCAAACTAGTCCCTCTCTTCTTGATTAACTTGCCACATCAGACTTTATGCCTATGTGGCAAGCTTAAGCACCTGTAGGACCAAGTAAGGTGCCCGTCCATTGCACGGAAGAGTGAAATGCATTGATCGGGGTGTTGTTTATTTTGACAAAGGATGTGGGGTTCATCTCATGTGCAACCGGGTCGACGTGTCAAGCACCAAATAATAGTGCAGAACAGCAGGGGGACGCACCCCACTCGTACCGGCCCAGTGTTTGTAATGAGCAATGAGACGTCAAATCACAATGTCGCACCTTCCCAGACGGACGAAGCAACCATTATTTCACACTTCGGTTCGACATCATATCAAACCACATACTAGTATTGCTTCTGCCTCAAGAGGGACACGCGTATCGCCTTGGTAAATCATGACACGTGGGACCGCATGACAGGCCATGCTCCCCCGCCGATCGCTCGGTAAAATCACCTCATTTTTACTATACTTCCTCCGGATCGGTTTACTACATTGCATGCACGTCGTTCTAGGTTGAGAATTTAACTTGTTATATATACATGTGATGAATAGTACGGTAGCCTTTTAAAAAATGTATACTTTTGTACAGTAGTACTCCACTATCGATGGATTGCGCCATGGAGCAAAAATTGAAATTCTAAAAAAAGGTGGTACATATAGAGAGCACTTGTCGCCAAATTATGCATATAGTACTATTAAAAAAGCTAGTACGTGCTTAATTGGGGTGCTCTATTAAAGAAATACTAGTACTAGTATGTACATAGTGAAGAGTTAAAGTAACGAGAAGAAACATAACATAGTTCTGCTGGGGGCTCAGCACAATACACCCCTTAAATTAAACTAAGCACACCTAAAATTAAACTATGCAACTAATCCGGTAGACACTACATTAGAAGTTTAGAACCGCCATGAGCAACGACACTGCCACCTTACTCGGAGGCCTCGTCCACGTCCTCGACTTCGTCCTTGTCCCTCTTCCTCTTGGCCGATACTTCTTTGCTTGAACCACCAACTTGGCTGTTGCTCTTCATCCAACCCATGTAGATATTGAAACAAAGGTAGCCATCCATTGCAGCGTACTGGATGTGGTCTATATCTAGTACATTCCGCTGCCATGCATGACGATGAAACGTGTAATGAGATTTCTCTAGTTTGCGGTACGAAGGATGAACCATGGCTCCTGCCAGGGTCAGCATTGAGGGCTGACGTGACGGCACCAGCCGATTCTTCTGGAGGTCGAAGGGGTTGCCTACAACGAGGCCTATCCGAGGCAGGACTTCTTTCTCGTTCTTAAAGTCTATAGTAACGAATTTGACTGTTTTGTCCTCGAGGAAGTTCTTAAAATCCTGGCACTCAACGTCGGCATGGCATATGTGGTAGACCAAGCAAACATTATGTACGCAAACCTGAATCACGGCGGGCTTCTTCCTCTCTTCGTCCTTTACATCCTTCTCTCGTCCCACGACTGTGGTGTACTCAACATCTAGCCCAGCGACCCACTCATCATGTGAGTTTTCGAACATGCGTCCGAAGCGAGAAAGGCATCCTTTCACCATCGCGGAAGTACGGGTCTAGATGACGTCGAACTCATCGCCGGTGATGGTTCTAACCTTGTACTCACCACCGATCGGGGAGATTTGGAACACCAAGGATTTGGGAGGAGGGTTAGGATTAGTGGAACTGCCGTAATGTGAATGGACGGGACGACTAGGAGCAAACCGCCGTAGTATTAAAGGACGTGCGGGAAAGAGTAGGAGCGAACTGCCAGCGTGCGAATGACAGGGTAGTGGATTTCCATTCTCCCATGATACGGGCTTCTGAGAGCCCTTGGATCTGAGATCGAACGGTTGCATGGCATGATTTTAGACCTATGGGTGAATATCCTATCCTGGAGGGTTATTCTTAAAATTTTCAGCAACTTAGCATGCGATCATTTGATCTCAGATCCAAGGGCTGCCAGCAGCCCGTATCATGGTCGCGCCTACCACGACCGTCGTGTCGCTCGCGCGGTCGCGCCCTTGGAGATTTAACATGGTGCGTTAGGCTATCTGATGTTGGCATGTCATACATAGTCATCACTTAGTCACTCATACTACAACAAGGTTGGCTATAAGGTTGGCTATAAGTGTATTTTTTTACTCCTCTCTATCTCTTTCTTCGTACTCCCTCCGTCCCATAATATAAGAACGTTTTTGACACTAGCTAGTGTAGTGTCAAAAACGTTCTTATATAATGGGACACAAGGAGTACTAGTATTTATTGCATTTTCCAAGGAGTGACCTCTTCCAATGAAATGGTGTTGCTATGTTTGCTTCATTTAATTAGCTATAGACTCAAAATTGTCTTTTCACCTAGGTACATGCGCTTAGCACCGTTTCTTCCTTGGGTCACCAAACTAGTCTCTCTCTTCTTGATTAACTTGCCACATCAGACTTTATGCCTATGTGGCAAGCTTAAGCACCTGTAGGAGCAAGTAAGTACAATAGTGCTCTTTACATGACATTTTTGCATATGTGGAGGAAAGAGAGGCAAGGAAAAAGTGGAGAAGTGGGCTCTCATGCAAGAGCCAGCTTCTACTACTACATGGTGGAGCATTGGGAGAGGCACCTATATGGAGGTGGCCAGGAATCGAGAGACTCATGCCGGTCGTAGTGCCATAGTTAAAATGATAATGGCAAGTCAAATCACGGGGCCCCACCTGTCCAGCAGTAACTCGCTGTCAAATCACACAGCCCTATGTTTGCAGCAGCCTACTCCCTCGTCTTCTCGTGTCTCTGTCGAACCGACTAGGCAGAACTGTCCCGCCGCCTACCAGGCAGGAAAAGCCCCGCCCTCGACTTTTAAATAGTATACAGTATACTAATTTTGTATCCATGGATTGCGCCCGCGCCATGGAGCAAAGCGTCTAGAAAACGGCGGTACACATGTACGGAGTATACAGCATGCCCTCGCGTTTGCGTCGCACCCCAGACGGTCAGTCGGTCTGGCACGCTGCTCTCCGAATGGAACGCGTGTCATTTTGCGTTCGCACACACATGTGGGACGGTAATTGAGAACCGACCATAGGCACACTCCCCGGCCCCGCAAGTCGGGTGACTTAATAGAAGAGGGAGACGAGCGATAGTACTATAGAAGTGTTGTACTACGTTGGTGCCTGGACGATCCCTGCAAGACATGGAATATCAGTTCGTCCATGCATGTGACCAGACTCCAGCAGACACGCCTAGATTGGCTATCGTCTACATATCGTGCAGGCTGTGTTGTACATGGCTGTAGTTGTGGTGAGAAATCTAAAAAAAGGTTTCTTGTCATCTCGCAAAATTATGTGTCATGTGCTTCGGATCACTATGAGGGTTAAACAGCGACAACTGAGTTAGGATAGTCATTGGGGGCACATGCACGAACAGTGACTACTCGGCTGCCATCTAGGTCAAGCCGGCTATGTTAATTAGGACATCTATCAACGGACCCCTTTTCTATGAGTTTATCTTTAATTTGAGCTTTGTTCCTCGTCTAGTTTGTCCGTCGGGATTCATGTTGTCTCCTTTGGGCAGTGAGGTTATGATATCTTGTCATGTGGTATTTTTTCATGTTATATGTTATAATCAGGCGCTTCAGATCAAAATGATGACAACTGCGCCTCTGGGCCACGTGCATGAAGACTTCTCGACAGTCATTGACGAGGTCAAGCCGGCTCCGGTAGACAAAACAAAACTAAATACTACTCCACTATATAGGCAGGAGCCTCCGCGCTTGCTTGCTAGTGTTGCTCTCTTCACACTGTCTCGGCCTCTCCAGATCTAAACACGACAGCGGTGGCCACTCTCTCTCTCTCTCTCTCTGCTCACGGCTAGTCATAGATCCAGATGGATCCTCTCTGTCGAGGAAGGTGAGAAGGTGCAACGTTCATGCGGTTGTCCTCGGCAACGGCTCTTACCCACTGTTGGGCGCGTCCCGATCAGCCTGCCTTGTCGTTCTCTCCCAAGCACCGCTGGCGAGGGAGGGCCTCCGACCCCTTCTTCCTCGCTGTCGTAGTGTGGGCAGATCCGGCCTCCCGCCGCCCACCTAGCGACATCCCGGCGACCATCAGGTATAACTTCCTTCGAAACCGGCCTTGCTCTACTTCCCGAGCTCCCGACGTCACTGCATTTGTAACTTTTACTATTTCTCAGGCCCCCTCATAGATAGGATCGATTGGCTGTTCGAAAACCACCTAATTTTTTTACGTTTAAGAGGTAAAACTAGTTCATGCACTCGAATCTGGTACTACTTCGTTCAAACAAGGAAGAAAGGGGGTGGGGGTGGGGAGGATTTGTTACCTGGATCTAGGACTTGGTCGAAAGAGGAAATAATGGGGGCGAAAAGTAGCAGAGACTAGCTATCCAACTGGTCTCTAGGTCTAATAGGGAAATAAAGGGAAACGTAGTACAAACTCAATATAAACCCGATCTATTGGTTGAAAAAGGAAAGAAAGTGGGGACTGGGTGACAAGTCAACAGAGTAAGTCCAGCACTAGATTTGCTAGCCTCACATAGTATAAGGTGGCTATACCGAACAAAAATGGGACCAACCCAGATATCCTGTTCTCATGTTTATTGCCCCGAGCCACTCTTATGTAATGCCACTGGTAAAATGTAGCAGTCGCACTGTTAAAAGTAAGGACACGTTAAACCAATGTTGTTTTCAATGTAATGCCTCCAGTAATATGAATCAATGGCACTTCTTTACATGTCCTGCTAAAATTTCCCATTAAGATAAGTTGGTTCTTTTTGTTAGAAATGCAACTGTCCTGGTCCGCCTACTCTCCCGTGCCCAAAGTAATGTCGTATTTAACGGTTGTCATAGTTAATCCTAATGCCCACACTAATATCTAGCAATGCCACTGCTTTAGAAATTGCTACTGTCCTTGTAGGATTGCCATTCAGATAAGGAACATGCTTCTTTTGATTTGATGCATGTTTCATCACTTGTTAGTCACCCTCCTTTCCACCTTTTTTGTGCAAACAGAGATATACATTTCACGCTCGATCTTAGCTGAACTGCACAAATGATATCCAAATTATAGTTGAGCATTCCAGGAGCTTCACAACCAACCTTGATGTTGCTCAATTTTATTGCAACTAATGAAGAAGAAGCTCTGTGGGTTTCGTTTTCTGATGGAAATGGAACCGGGGCTGGAGCCCTTTTCTTAAAAAAAATTTGAAGAAGAAGCTGCTAACTCATGGGACAGTGCTTCATTTTAGGTGAACTGCACCAAAAGGTCCCATGAATTGAATATTCCATGTTGGTGACTGAAAGAGCCAGCTTTAGCATCCCAGTCTAAGCACCCCCATCCTCCATCCTTGCGACGCACGGTACACCTCGTTTGCCACCTGCTCGACCCTAGTGTCACTGATAAAATGAGGTAATAATATAGTTAAAATAGAGCGAGTGTCATCTCTATCATTTCATTTCCAATGTAGATAAAGAAAGTGCTTCTCTTTGTTAAAGTATGTTTCATCAACTAGTCCCATTGTTAATGTTTAAGCGTTTCTGCAAACTGGGGTGCTTAATTTTAGTTGATATGTACAAAAATAGAGATTTGAATGTCTCAAGGCGCCTCCTTGTACTACAGTTGTACACTGATGTTCATCACTGGCAGAAGGTGTATCTGGGAGACTTGGGACGATGTCCAGTATGAGGCGTACCGTATGAGGCATCGCAGGGCCCATCTCGCCCTCGCAGCATGGCATACTATGATACTATCGCAATATTTTCTTCTATTTATTTTGTGTGTTTCATCAACTAGTGCCACTATAATGTAATCACGCCTTTTCATTATCTGTGCAAACAGGGTTATTCAGCTGCATTCTGGTGGAACTGCACAAATGTACGTATGGAACCGGCATCTATGCAGAGTGCGAGGTGTGCCAAGTAAAAATTACCGACACCAACCATGCTGCATGCACGCATTGGCATCCACCACAACCAGTGGGATGTGTGGCGCTCTCTGTGGACGGATCTTTCTCGGTAGCAAATCCTCTAACCAAATACTAGTAGCTTATTGGCAGTTTTCTAGGGAGTACTCTTTTCTGAAAGAAGCACCAATCTATTTTTCTTTATTTGTACATTGTGTCACAACTTTGACCCAAAGGTCCAGAGCTATTTTAGGGTGATTGGCGTAGTACTCGGAGACTGATTGTAAGCATGATTTTCATTAGCTGTCACACTGATTGTAAGCATGAGCAGGTGGAAGATTAGGTTAGTGCGAAGCTAACCTTAAACCCTACCGCCACCCTTGAAATGAGGCGAGCGTCGAGGGAACCGTGGAGAACGCCGGGGAAGAGACGTCGCGCCATCCGGCCTCCTCTTGCGGTGGGAGAACGAATACTCCTGTGGCTCCGGCTGGCTCTGCACCCTCACGAATGGCACACTATACTCGATCGATTCGTTATCCTATGGGTGCTCGACCTTTGACCTGTATGCCCACCACCTCTGCCTGACTGTCGCCTCGGGCGAATCTGTCTGCTTCATCACCCATAGGAGATACTCGATGAACTTGGAGGACTGCGGCGTGACTGCCGCCGAGGAGTACATGTACATCATCACCCTCATCGCCGTCGTCTCGCTCTTTCACATACATTGCCACATGGCCCGCACCGTCCTCGAAATCTCCCACTCATTGTCAAACCAACTAAGGATCTCCTTCAACCTGGCTAACTTTGCCTGGTCGCCGCCGGCGATCTGCCCGATTGGCTGCTGCATCCTCTCCATAGATGTTGTTTTGAGTGGTCCGGTGCTAGCTTTGGAAGATGGGAGGAGAGACGGTGGTCTTGCAATAGAGAAGAGGGAGAGGAGAGGAGGTGGTTTTGGAATGGAGATGATGGAGAGGAGAGGAGGTGGTTTTGCAATGGAGAGAAGATCAGAAGAGGGAGAGGCGAGACGGTGGTTTTGGAATGGAGATGATGGAAAGGAGAGGAGGTGGTTTTGGAATGGAGATGATGGAGAGGAGAGGATGTGGTTTTGCAATGGAGAAGATCAGAAGAGGGAGAGGCGAGACGGTGGTTTTGGAATGGAGATGATGGAGAGGAGAGGGGGTGGTTTTGCAATGGAGAAGAGGGAGAGGAGCGTGCGGCAGCGATTTAGGATTGGGCGAGAGGGCCGGCGCGCTGTGATTGGATCAAAATCAAAATCAATTTACCCTTCAATTAAGAAAGCGACCCCACATTAACTAGTCTCCCTTTTATTCTGGGTCATAATTGACCATGATTTTTGCACATAAAATATATGGTATACATTGCAAAAATAATATAATTTGAAAGTACATTCAGATACGAACCAAACGATACAATTTTTGCTGACATGCATTCACATTTTGCTTGTCACATATAGTACGTGGTCAAACTTTGACCCAAAATACGCAAAACAACAAAAAAATACTTCCAAGACCAGCGCCGCTCTTCCGCTCTTCTCCTCTTAAACCACCGCCGCTCCTCTCCTGTTCCAATCTAAATCCTGCGACACTCCTCTCCTCTTCCATTTCAAAACCAGCGCCCCTCCTCTCCTGTTCCAATCCAAAACCAGCGTCGCTCCTCTCCCGTTCTAATCCAAAACCAACGCCGCTCCTCTCCTCTTCCATCCAAAACCACCGCCGGCGAGTGAAGGTGCTGTGGAGAAGTAGATCGATGGAGGAGTACAACCGATACGTGAGGATCGCAGACGGTGACCCTGTTAAGCTAGCTAGGATGTTGGAGATACAGTCTTGGTTTGACAACAAGGACCAACTAGCGGCGACGGCGACATCCATGGCCAAATATCTGCAACAGAGCGAAAAGGCGGCAATACTCCTGGAGGGAGTCGCGCCGGAGTACATGGAGCTGCTCCTCTGGGCCATGGAGCAAAAAGATTCACCGAATCCGATCGTGAGGGAGCGGTGGTGGGAGTATCGATCCCAGATGGAGCATCCACCAGAGATTGAAGGATCGAGCATCTACAAGGTGCAGTTTGTGAGGGTGTCCTGCCAGAGCGAGCCGGTGGAGTCTTCATCGACCGAACCCAACTGCAAGAGGAGAAATGCAGTTGGCCCGACGATGCTTCCCCACCATCGTCTCCCTCGCCGTTCACATCGTCTCACGGGGCGGCTGTCTGCCGCCGAGGAATAGGAGGGGCTGCCCCCCCCCCAACCCAATAGTCGGGTAGGTTGTGAATTGTCAGGAGGAGCTTAGGGTTGTCAGTATTTGCTAGTTGTGAATTGTGTTTTGTGTTGTGTATTTTAAGAGCACTTTCAGATATGAATGTCTTTTGAATTTCAGATTTGCAGTATTGAACATATGAATAATTTTATGAATTCTAGAGATCTATTTTTAGCACTTAAAAAATTGTAGTTTCATAGGAGTATAAAAGTGCAGACGAGAAGAAACTGCAAGTTTCAGATAAGAAACTGCAAGTTCAGTTTCAGATAAGAAACTGCAACTTTCAGAGGTAGAGCATTTATATTAACATGGCCTTTTCAAACATGGTTAACATCATGTTGGAAGTTTTATTCGTGGTCGAAAATGGAATTACCAGCCAGTGAACATCATGGATCAGCATTCATGCATAGCACATCTTCATATGATGCACAGTCAAAATGCCCACACAATGTTGAGTGTGCGAAACACAGAGAAAACGAGGGACGAAGTTTTGGCAAGTGTTGGACGTGGTTTTGGGCTGCCCCGTCTAGGCTTTCATTTTTAACATGCGCAGCCCATGACCTCGGATGGGAGGGCCTATTTGTATTTTCTTAGGGCCGTCATGTATCGACCGGCCTATGGACCTCCCATCCGAGGTTTTATTTTTGGCAGCCCAATTTATGTATTTTTTTGAAGAAAACGCAGAGGTCTGTTCTATTTTTCTATATAAGAATAGGAACGCCAGGTACAACTTATGTTTCCCTTCTAACTATATTATATATTTAAATTATTTTATATGTTATTATATATTATTTTTATTATCATCATATATTTAACAGATACTTACATATGTAAGAAAACAATATCCCACATCTTATTAACTTATAAAAATAATTTGTTAACAAATAAAATCCTGGATTGTTTTGGCACGAAAATCCTAGTGATTGTGTACAAAAGCTTAGTAAGATTTAAGGACGAATGCAATAATATCACTTATTATTTAAATATATTTATAACAAAATGCTCAACCCTTTTTTATTTTTTGATAACATTGCTGGCCCAACCCAACATTATAATTAGAATCAGCCCAGCAAAATCGTGTATCTAGATAAAGTGCAAATGGCCTGTAATTTTTTAGGAAATAAAATAAATGGGCCGCATGAAAGCTACATTAATTGTTCACCCAGCCTAGCTAATGGCTATAATTCAAAAAAAAAGATCAAATTGACTGTAAATTCTACCGCACAAAAAAAGACTGTAAATTCTGAAAAAATGGGTTGAATATGTGCCACATTTTAGGAGGCTGAAATGTGGCCCAATAGGTCGAAGACAACGCAAGTCGTTGTCAATTTAGTCAAAAAATGATTCTGACATGTTAGCTGTTGGATTTACATCGAACAGCCGGCATCCATCTTCAATCTCTCGTCTTCTTCCTCCAGCGCCGCCGGGACCACCTCCCGCCTCCTCCTGCTAGCAGCTCTGCTTAGCATGCTTCGCTGTGAAGCGCTACTCCACCGTTGGCTAGGCCATCCCTCCACCCCTCCACACCTCCTGTTCTTCTCCACCGACTGCCGAACCACACCGCACTAGAACCAGTTAACCCTCGTACACCTCTCCATCTGCGACACTACTCCCGCGTCTTCCCATCTCCGGCTCGTTGCTGTCCGGGGCCTCGCCGTCGTCCACCACCTTGGATGCGCTTGGCGCGGCGTGGTCAATGTGGTCAATGAACGACGCCATTGGAAGTAGACTGTGCATGGAGAGGCTGACAGTTGGGTCCATGGTCGCACACAAGGAAATGCCTCCTTATTACGCGCAAAATAATGATTCCTCTACCTGACATCTGGGACCCACCAGCTATCTTCGCACGCAAGGAAGTGCCTCCTTATTACGCACAAAAAATGAATACTCCCCCTGCCAGCTGGAACCCAGCATACTGGGAGGCTGACTTGTGGGCCTACCAAGTTGACGGGGACAGAGGGCTTTGTCAACTTAGTCAATATGAACGATTCTAGCTCCTGTTACCGTACGATGTTCATCCAACAGTTGTAGTGCTTCTTCAACCTCTGGTCTTCTTGCTCCAGCCGCCCAAACCAGCATCGGTCGTGCCGCGTGCTCCTGCCTCCCATGGCCGGCTGTGATGCCGTGGAGGCCTCACCGCCCCCTACTACTCCCACCGCTGGCCAGGCCATCCCTCTACTCACCCACACCCCCTGTTATTCTACGGCGACAGCAGCCTCACACCGCAACTGAACCACTGAACCCTCGTACTCCTCTACGCGTGGACATCCATTGTTGCGTCTTCCCCGACTCCGAGTCGTCCCCTTCCTAGGCCTCGCCGTCGTCCACCACCGTGGTGCTCTCGGCGCGGCGTGGTCAACGTGGTCAAGGAACGACTTCCATCGGACGTGGACTGTACGTGGGGAGGCTGACAGCTGGGTCCACGGCCAAAGAAAGGAAGTGCCTCCTTATTACGCGGAAAATAATGATTCCTCCACCCCACAGCAGGGACCCACCGGACGGGCCACCGTATTTTGTGAAAAAAAGTTTCCCCTTGACTGCTGGGACCCACCAGCTACATCTTCGCATGCAAGGAAGTGCGTCCGGGCAAAAGAAATAATTCGCCCCCCTGATTGCTAGGACCCACCAGCTACATCTTCGCACGCAAAGGAAGTGCGTCCGGGCAAAAAAACGATTCGCCCCTCTGACTGTTGGGACCCACCAGCTACGTTTTCGCACGCAAGGAACTTCCTGACAGTCGGGACCAACCTGGTCGAAGCGTACATAGCGTTGTCATTCTGGTCCCGAACGTGTACGTACCTATATACTGGTAGATGTAGAGGCGCGCACGTGTCGTAGTAGAGGCGCGGATGTGTTGTAGTAGAGGCGCGCACGTAGCATGTAGACGTACGTACAGCGGCCAGGGTGCAAGAAAGAAAATACGGCCACGTATGTGTACATACGGGCGGGGTCTCGAACGCCTAGTCGCGCATACGTACGGCAAGGGCTCGTGTTCATGGGGAGGCAACAGAATGCGTCGTGATCATGGGGAGGCAACGGAATGCGTCGTGTTCATGGGGAGGCAATGAAATGCATCGTGTTCATGGGGAGGCAACCGAATGTGTCGTGTTCATCAGGAGGCAACGGAACGCGTGGGAGCCAATCGGCTGGGTCGGAACAGAATGCGTGGTCGTGTTCATCGGGAGAGCTTGGACGGAACAGGCGATGGAAACGGGGCCTGGCGTACCGCACAATGGAGGAAACGGACCTCCTACGTTCGGAACGGGGTCCTGTTGATCGGGAGGGGTGTGGCGTACCGCAAAACGGAGGAAACGGACCTCCTACTGTCGAAACGGGGGTCCT
>NC_057801.1:481902528-481916060 GCF_018294505.1 Triticum aestivum | reverse complement strand
CAAAACAGACGAAACGGACTTGTGTTGGAGCGCTACAGTCGAAACGGGGGTCCTGTTCATTGGGAGGGGTGTGGCGTACCGCAAAACGGGACTCCGCGGGATACTATTCATCTCCACCTTCGACCTCCTCCAGCCTCCATGGGCTACCGTCGACCTCCTCCAGCCTCCACGGGCTCCTGTTCATCCAGCCTCCACCGCGCGCTACTCCACCGGCTACTGTTCAACCACCCCTCCACGGGCACCCCTCCACCGTCTACTGTTCATCCAGCCCTCCACACCACGGGGTCCTATTCAACCACCCCTCCACGGCCACCCCTCCACCGTCTATTGTTCATCCAACCCTCCACACCATGGGTTCCTGTTCATCCAGAGGCAACGCCACCGCTCACTGTTCATCCAACCCCCCCCCTGCAACACTCACTATTCATCCCAGAGGCGGCATCGATCGGCTTCAGTTAGCAGCAGTAGCGAAGGAATCGCTCCATCGGGTTCAGTTAACAGTCGTCGATCGATCGCTCGGGTTCCGTAACGCATAGCCTGCACTGCAATCGCTCGGGTTCAGTTAGATCCTAACGCCTCGCTCGGTTTCAGTTAGAGCCAATGCCTCGCACACACGCGCGTACCTGTACGAGAGAAACACGCATCGCTCCGCCCCCGACCTCCCACCGTAACCGGCAACTCTCCGAAATTTTCCTCCCCCTCGCTTCTACCACGGTTTTTTCCGTCATTGACGGCCCAAAGAATGTCATGCAGCTGCGTCTCAAGCCCACCCAGGACGAAAATCCCATTTTCTGTCATGATTTTTTGTTATAGAAGTAGGAGCCCACCACATCTATGATGATACCGGGTTTTGTCACAATTATCGTCATAGAAGTGTCATATGTATGACAAAAAAATTGTTCGGCCCAAAATGTCACGGATGTGTCTTTTTTTTTGTTGTGACACAAAACATCGCCCCCAAACATCTATCTCCCTAGTTATGTGGTTCTCGCACACTCACCTCACACACCGTCTCCACTGCAAACAAGCACACTTTGTCTCCTTGTGCACCACTCTCCTCTTTCTATCTCTCCTACATGCAAACCTGCCCCAGCTCCTTCCCTGTATACATATATGTCGTGACTCTTTCCATAGCTCCCTAATGTATCATCATTCTCAATCTCGCACATCGTTCTATCTCTCATGAAGTCTCTATCACACACACGATGACTCGCTTCTCTTGCATCTCCGTACATAGGCCAATTTCGAACAACATCAACATTGTCTCCCTATATATACGCCATTTATGGACACAAACGACCCCTCTCTCCCCCTCTCTTCCTCTCTCTCTCTCTCTCTTCGTCGCTAGCTCTCTCTCTCTCTCGCTCTCGCTCTCACACCCCTCTCCCACACACACTCGATGTCTCTTCCAAATAGTCTGCCCCCCCTCCGGCCGCTCCCATGCTATCCCGCTACTACACATGTCACACCATTCCCCTTCCCTTATACTAGGTTTACATCATTAGTGGTCTCTCTACTCCACATACACACACTCCCTCTCACACACAAACGCGCACACAACAACACACAGACATGCACAAACACCCATTTATCTGGATCCTCATCTCTCCCCATGTCTGCATGTGTATCTCACACACTCACTCTCTAATTATGTATATGTGTCTCCACGTTACACAACACAAAGCCCCATGTACATGTCTCTCTCTATCCTCCACACACATAGAGACAAAGAATCTGTTATCATTGCCTCAGTCTCTAGACATATCACACATGCACACTGTCGCTCTCTCTCTCTCTCGCAAACATGCTCAACAAGGGTTTCCCTGTGAATAACTTACCGTCTATTCATCAACAGTCGTGGCAGTACCGCGAACACGTGACGTGAAAAGGAATAAATCTACACGTTCTTAGACCACCTAGTATGACTACTAGGACTAGAGCAAGCCAAAAAGCGTGCCGCCGTCACCCCCTCCTTATGGGTGACGGGGAAACCTTTGTTTTACACAGTCAAAAAGTCATTGTGCTAAGGCCCCACATGCTGAGGCGTTGAATAGAATGTTGATGCTAGTTTACGGAAACAAGTATCGATAATAAGTTTGTTCTCCATACTTATATTTCTTCTCTTATAAAAAAACTGAGTTGGTGATGATGGTACGCGTGCCATCTTGCAATATAGACCGTCCGATCTATATCTGACGGATGGAAATTAAACTAAAAGATACCCGCACTCCTTTCCACATTTTTAGACAAGGCTTTCCCTCATTCATCCTTATCTCCAACAACCTCATTGTTGAGCAATTAAGAAAGGAAGCCTTTGGAACAAGATGGCCTGGTGGCCGCTGCTGACGTCGTCATTCCTCATGCCTCCGCTCAGTCTGACCACCAATCACCACCACGCCCCACTCCTCTTCACCTTGTCTCCTATTTCTCGAGATATCATTAGTTTTTACACATGGGATTACTCCCGCATGGGTCAATCACAACAAGTATTTTATAAAAAAATGCATCTTGATGTTCTGTGCAATGTAGGGATCTTACTAGTACTCCTACATAAGACTAAGTTGGTGATGATGGTTTGTGTGCCATCCGTCATTTCTGACCATTAGATCTACATCTAACGACTGTGAGGTAAGTTGTTGCCTTTTCTCACAAATATCCCACTTGTCTACCAATTTGCAGAAAAACCCATGATTAGTATCTTAAGACCAACCACATCCCTCCCTGACCTCACCAAAACAGCCCAAGGAATATATTCTAGTTGAAACATAATATATCTCTAGTGATATTCAAAATTAGAGTGTTTTGTATCAAGTTTGTGAATAAGTATTATTCTAATTATGATCCATTGCACCGCACATGAACATTGCTAGTATTTCCAACCATGCAAAAACAATTCCTAGTATATCCATTGTTTCGAGTTTTGTGACAGCCTAATTTTTGGCCCTTTCTTTTTCTTTTGTTTTTCCGAGGTTTTTGCCTGAGTTTTTCTTTTTCGTGGCTTTGTGGTCTGGAAACTGAAGAAGATGCCCTCTTATTTTCTTCCAGAGTGGCTTGTCATTCTCAAATCCTTCCCTAGACCCTGTCATTTTCATCCTAGCCCAAATCCCAATATTCTTTTTATTGGGAATATTCGTTTTCTATTAAAGGAATAACTCAAATTGCCCTAGGTTGTGAAGCAACCTATATTTCCATCACTCCAAAAATTCCCAAATAATTCTCATAAATTTTTTGGGTCATATCTTGATCAACTATGGCAAAACTTTTCATTGTCATGTTCAAAATTAATTCCCCAATATTCCTTTTTCATGTTATCCGGCGATTCGTTCCGCGAGTTTCCCGCACTTTCTCCCGGTGATTTCTTCCACCCCAGGCAAGCCACAATACCCACTTGCATGATAGTCATGCAGTAGCCATGGTTTTCAACTTGAATATTTAATAAATGTTTGCTTGTTGAAAAGATGGTTATTGTTGTTCCCGTGATGTTTAGATTTGCATGTTCACTTTCGTGCTATGTTGTCTTGTACTTTGTTATCATGTTCTACCTGCTAGTATTTCCTTTCATATGTTTATGCTTTCTAGTAGTACATGTTGATGTTGGTGATGTTCATGCTAGTCAGTATGCCATGCTCAGTGGATATGATTTATTGTTGATATGGTGGATAGTTATGTGATACGTACCCTCATGATTATGTTGATATCATGTTCATGCATTTTATCATGGCTCAGCATATTTGCATTCAAGTTAACCGGACTAAAATGAACTTGAACAACTGTTGGCTGAGTCATGGTGCCGCTGAATCAATGTTGGCTAGTGCAACCACGCTTACCGGTATGGGACAGTCCTAAATGGTTCTATTGTCGTGCCTCTCGCCGATGCCTCCAACGAGGAAAGATTATGGGCGCGCGCTACCCTGATCAGGTAGGCGGACATAAGCCTTGTGTGCCCGTTGTTGTTGTTATGTGCACATGTCCCCGTTTGGGACGGTTTATTGTTTTGGGCCACGACGGTGGTCGTTGTGTCTTGAGGTAGACACGGGGCCACCCATGACTTAGCCCAGAGGGGAGTGAGTTGGAGTGGCTGGGAGAGTGTCATGGCAGTAGATCGGTTTTGTCGGAACGTCGTTGGTCAACCCGAATGGGACTGCGAGGCCATGGGTTCCGTAGTGTGGGTACAGTGTACTAACCTCTGCAGAGTGTATATTAAATATATCGATAGCCGCGCCCACGGATAAGGGCCTAATTCAAAAGTAGGGTACACCATGAGTCAACAGTAAAAAGAATAACTTGATTAATGACAACTCATGGTTGTGATCGCCGTAAGGATCGCGGGCCAAGTGTTGGTCATAGTTGTGATCGCCATAAGGATCACGGTTTGAGACCAAGTGTTGGTCATGGTTGTGATCGCCGTAAGGATCACGGTGGTATCGAAGATACCAAGTTGTGTATATTCGTGATGTTGTGCGAGAGTCGTGGGAAAAGATCGAGCTCCTTGTGGTCATTTAAGGATCGCTACGGTATTGTTTATACCAAGCTTGATTTGATCCTAAGATGATTGTGTGATGTCCGAGGTTGGTAAGTGATGCATGTGTTGGTTACGATGTAATCTGAGCGGTATAAGTGGTGCATGTAGTGTCATCATGTTGCCTGCTAGTATTGTCGGATTAATATGTTCATGTTGTGTTAGCTGTATCATGTTTATGTTGGTCATGCCATGTATTTTGATGATCTCATGATAATTCCTGTTTAACCTGTAATTGCCATGCTGTTGTCTATCTTGAATGCTTCTGGTTGTTGTGAGCTTGCAAGTACATTCAATGTACTGACCTGGCGTGTCATGCCAGTTTGTAGGTCATTCGGGATTTCATTGCTTGTTTGCCGTGGAGTCCTTATTTGCGAGCTAGGATAAGTGTTCCAGCCAGAGTCCCTGCGGAGTGGAGTTCACCACCGTCGCTGTTGTTCCACTGCTAGAGTTCTTCCGCTGCATCGTGTTATTCTTTTGCTTGCATAGAGCAACAATGGCAGGCATAGTGTCGTCGTGCCGATGTAACCTTTGTACCCAAATAGATTGTAATAAAGAGCTGGTTTGTTCTATGCTAAGCAGTGCCGTATTCCAGAAGACTTCATCTCTATCTTTGGGCTGGAATACTGGGCGTTCCGGTTTTCTCTAAGCCGGGGTGCCACAAGTTTTCCATCAAGATATGAGTCACTCATGGTTGATATTTACTTTCAATCATGTACACATATGCACTGTGTAACTAGCCTTTCTTATTGGCTTCCAAAGCTTAACTTTCCCTCCTACTTACAATATGTGGAGTATTTAACAGAAAACTGCCACTTTCAACCAGCCCTAGGACGAATCTATTATACAAAAAATAGAAAAAACATACCCAAAATTTCTTAATCCACGCCAAAAACTACTACCTAGTGACGATTAGGCTCGTATAAACCCGTTTATGATAGGGTTGGCCCACACATTCGTGCTGACGAGGCAGCTTAAACCAACACATTTTGTTTGACCGTTGACACGAGGGACCCAAATCTGACCTTCTATCCTGTTATTCCCCCTCAAATCATTATTTTTCCTGAACATTCCTTCAAACAGTACTGATGCATGTTCTTCGGTGGCGCTGGTGATGAGCGAGTTGGCCACCGCTTCGCACGGCTTGGCAGGCTGGCTCGAGCGTGACTCATGAGCGAGCAAGCCACCGCATTGGCCTTCGCTCGAGCCAGATGGCTGGCTTTAGCGCGGCACGCGCGAGCAAGCCGCCGCACCGCCGTGCCAATCTAGCTAGAAAGCCTTGCAGACAAGCAGCTGAACGGAGCTATCTTGGCTAGCTGGCGGCCGCAAGCGCTGGACGGAGCTGGCATCTGGCCCACTGCAAGATGGGCTCCGCACCACCGGTGGTTTCAACCTCGCCTTCTGCCGACGGTGGTAGTTGCGTCCCATGGCTGAGGATGACTAGGTGGACGGGCCGAAGGTAGGAGGTCGCTCGGGGATGTTTGTGCAGACTGACATGCAGGTCCCACAAGTCAGAACGCCTGGATGTGTTTGGTAGGGTGTATGAAGGGTGCATGAGCCCTAGAGTTCCCTTCTTGACCCACTTTTGGGTGTTTGGTAGAGTGTATGGACGGTGCATGAGTCCACACTATCTTAGCACAAATACACTAGAAGCATGCATGAAGAGAGCATGCATGAAGAGGGGTGTTGAGTTGAGCATGCATGAAGACGGAACAAGTATGCTGAGACGAGAACGCAACCAAACACACCTAACTTCCCGGTCGAATAGAAGGCGTTGACTTAATGGGCGACATGGGTTGAAACGTGCCTATAACGGCACTTGGTAGAGTAGTCGTTTCTTGGTAGGGCTGGTTGGTAAGGGCATGTACAATGGTTGATAAGGTAGTCTTATCTCAAGTCTGCCACGTATGCCAGTGGTAGTAGTTTCTTGGCATTATTAGTGGTTTCTTGTAAGGAACAATGTACTACTAGCGACAAAAGGCGATTCTAGGTTGCGTTGTACTCCAACGAGTACTACTAGTGGTCGCAGGAGTGTATACCTTGTTTTGTGGGTTCAATCCCGGTCGAACGCACGGCGGCCTTTTTTTAAAATAGTAACTTTGCTGCGAGCCAATATTGTACACGGGTAGTTTGAGTTTTGAAGTCAAACGGACGTGCGGCACCACAATCTAGTGCACTGGATAGCCTAGCCACGTGAACGGGTTTTCCTTCCCATCATCTCATAGCTCGCGTGCTCGCCCTAGCCGCACCTCGCTTGCAGCTTCCTCATCAGCTAGTAGCATATTTAAACTAGCGGCTCCCAATTAAGCCCGAGGAGCCGAAAAAGCCTGGCGGGGCATTGGGTACTGTGCAATATGGCTATGTACGTAAAGTTCTCTACTACTACTCTATAGCTTGGGGCGTTGCACGCATGGACTTCACTCCATTATCGGCTCTATAAAAGAAATTCCTCTTGACGTGTTTTTTTTTTGAAACGGAGGCAAAAGCTTCACCTCATCTCATTCATAAAGAAGGAACTACTAACAAAGTTCGACGAGATCCATTACACCTCCACAAATGGAAGCGAAAAACCTAGTCTCGATGTATCAAATAAGTCAAATGTTCTGCCCATGCAGTAACCGTCGCTGATAAATAGGCTGCAAGTGTTTGCATGAGAGGAGCGGCTGAGTAGGCCAGCTACGTGAGAGGAGCGGCTAGAGCACCGAGAGTACCCACTAGGCCACTACGCAGGTGAACTTTCCCAGCATTGATAGTACAGCGATGGTTCTAGAGAACAGTAGTACCCTCCACTTCCAACTGTAGCTCCTTGGCCTTGAGATCCAAGAGTTGAAAACTGGTCCACTATACTATAAGTATAGTACATTCGCACTACTAGTTGAGAAAGTAGTACTAGTACTGCTATAGTATGAGTACGAACTCCTCCGTCACATAATGTAAGACGTTTTTTTGGGACTAGTTGGCGTGTAAAAAAAATAGGAAAAACATACCCAAAATTTCTTAATCCACGCTAAAAACTACTACCTAGTGCCAAAAATTTCTTACTAGTGCTATTATTTACAGTATAATGCAATCCCATAACGTCCCATAATTCTAGTACTAGTAGTAAATAACAGCCTCACTCCTTCCCTAAGGAACGATCTAAAATTGGAAGGGACGAGGCCCTGCGGTTACTATGCTCTTATCTCCTCCTCGCCAGTTCCCCTCCCTCCGAAGAGAAGGCAGTTCGTCGCGGCTCCCATGTATTTGCCAAGCGGTTCTCCTCCTCGGGGGGGGGGGGCTGGGAGACCTTGCAACGATCCTCTGGGAGAAATCGCACGCCGCTTCGACGTCCTCACCGCTGCAAGACTCAGTGTTTCCCGCACCAACTTTTTCAAGACGGTGCTTAAACAGGCTTAGGAAAAGGCAATGCTTGTTGGTCTTCCATGTGTCCTCGAGGAGAATGTTCTTCTATGGGACAATCCTTCGAACATTCCACCGCTCCCTGGCCATGGTTGCACGTTGACCCTGCTAGAGTTGCCGACGTTGAGAGGTAGCCGGATTTTGTCCGATGAGCAAGTCAGTAATGGAGTTTGATCGTGTAGTACTTAGTTATTCCATTTCCGTCCCGTAATTTTTCCGTTGCCCACCGTCTTATATATAGGTCTGGGTCGGTGCCACCAAAGATTGGCTTGCATACCTCCGTCCGGATACCACCATCATTTTGCACAACATCCACAACAATGCGGCCATTCTCGTAGACCCCTTCTCCACCATTGGGAACGGCCTTCCGGACTGGCTGGGCTTGAATATGTATGACGATGCCTACATGATATTGAAGAAGATAGCAATTATGGACTTGCCGAGAAAGCGATGCGGCTACAACGATTACTATCTCATCGCGGTGTTCGACATAAGGATTGCCATCAATGCAAGAGGCAGTAACTGCAGAGGCTGGCGCATGTTGGCGGCGGCAGATTTGTACCCCTACACGTTCGAAGACACCGTGCGCCATTAGGCCGCATCTTCGCAATGACAAGCCAGGGAACTTGTTTCATATGGTTGCCATCCTACGGTACGGGAGATTACAAACGAAATGCACAAACCATCATTTGCATCCCTAACGGTACTCCATTATTTTGCAGGGACCGGTCATCCTCCGATCAAAATAAGATCGCCAATCCTGGATGTGCATTTGCATCCGTGATTCGGTCTAACCTGTAACCTTGTAGCTGATTTGGCATATTAGGATCAACTATATTCAGTCGTTACCCATTGGTACCACTGATGTGCAACATGGTCACAGAATCTACCACGATCGGACTGTCACCATATACCCATGTATTCCATTTTTTAACCCTCTCGCCTTCTCTTTCATTGTTGTACTACTTACTAGTACTAGTAGGAGTACTTTTTACCTTGGAGGACGCGTATAGCTAGCTAGGCCCTTGAAGACTTGAACCCACTAGCTACCCCCATTTTTGTTTTTCCATGTCTTATTATCTCATCCATGTAGCCAAAGAGTGGCTATATATTATAAGCCGGTTATTTTACTTCCTGTATACCAGAGTAGTACTATTTGCTGCACAATATTACTGAATGCCATATTTGAGCACAACATTATTATGCATGGACCTTGACTATGTACGTCACCATGTGTCCAGATCTGAGATGCCGCGTGTACCAGATGAACGGCGCCGAGTTCGACCCCGTGATGCTATGTGGGTGCCGAGGAACACTCTTGTAGAGTACTCGCTTTTCATTGGGGACAACTACCCCATTGTGAAGCGGATGCCACCTTTCGTGCATGACACCGAAGGCCTGCCGTTCATGAAGCATGGTTGTGTCTTCAGTGCGCACTGTCGGATGAACGACATGCTGGGACACGCTATCCCTGATTTATGCCGCTTCAGCTTGGATGAGTCTCCATCGTGTGGAACCGGACTAGAAAGCTGCGACAATGATTCCTGTTGCCCACCGCTATGGATCATGCCATCCATGAAGAACACCTAGGACTGGAACCTGGAGGAGGACATGTAGCCCATCTAGAATGTGTAAGTGGATGACGGTAAATTGTGAACGGTAGCGCTATGAATATATGTAGACTAGTCATGCACAAATTTATCACATGAATTGGAAATGAACTTGTGTGGCATACTGGCATTTGTCCTTTAGAATTTATTACTAGTAAATGTGCTATGTGTATGTGCAACTTGTGTGGTTGTTGCACGGGCTCCAACACGCTCTTTGAGAAAAAAGGTGGCACAACTTTGGATATAGGTGACGTGGAGGCATCATACAGTAGCATCGTTCGCTATAGTTGTGGTATACTCCTACTAGGATGAAAACTCCTATAAAACCTTGCGCTTGGCTCTTTGCCTCTTAGGGAGGTTCAACAGTTCGTACTCGTGTGAACCTTGCACTTGGCTCTTCGCCTCTTCGGAAGGTCCAACAATGATGATACTACAGTACAATATGCTTCTGGCAATCTGACACCAATTGAATAGCTGCACGTCCACCGCGAGGGCGAGGGCGAGGGAGAGGGAGAGGGCGCTGTAGTCAAAACCCTCTCCTCGTCCTGCGAGCCACCGCTCTTTATGGTCATTATATATAGTTTTGCGGTGATTATACGATCACTAACACATCATAGAGCATCGTATTGCACCCTACTGACCGGCCACATAGTCGACGTGGCACTTTGTTGACTGGTTAAATTGTCACCTGGTTTCTGGGTCCCACTTGTCAGTTGGCAGAGCAAAGAAATCAGTTAAACAAAACTTTACGTAGGCGCGACAGGAGTTCAACCCTTGCGCGCGAACCACCCTGGTTGTGTATGTGAGTGCATGCACGTGTACTCCCTCCGTCTTCCAACAAAGAGTGTACATCGGCTAAAAAACAAAGATTGTAGTACATCTACACTTCCAATGCATTTAGCCTTTAATCTAAATCGACATTGATTGACTAATGCACCAACTTGTGCTCTAGGTATAGGCTACATGTCTATCCTTAATTACAGCATGCAACAACCTTTATTTAATCTTCTTCTCTCAATGGTCGCATGCACACATAAGTCTACTACTTTTGGGCGTTAATTATGCCCTGGTCAATGTGTAAATCTCTAAATGTACAGTCTTTCACGGACGTAGGGAGTAGGTTCAGCACTTGAGTGTGAGCCTGTGTGTTGCGTCGTGTGTTGTGTGCCGCATGGGTGCGTGAGTGTTGCGTGCGTCCATGTGTACGTGTGAGTGTTGCATGTTGCATGCATGCATGCATGAGGCTTACTCCCTCCCATTGACATGTTCATATTTCAAGCTTCCTCTGTTCCCTCCATATGGTGATACTCCCTCTGTACCCAAATACGAAGTAAACTCCTCCCTCTGTTCCCAAATACGGAGTATTTGTCTTTCTAGAGATTTTAACAAGTGACAGTATACGGAGAAAAATGAGTGAAGTGAGAGTAGAGGCATAGGGATATTGTAGATAGGAAGTCTTCGCGATCCATTATTTTCCATCTCGGTCAGAGAGAACTATTCAACTAGTCTTCGCGGTGAAGTGACAATACACGCTCCAGCAGATGGGACACTTAATTAATAAGCTGAACTAGCATGTTGGTGTTACTAAATCAGCCTTACCCAGTACTGCCATCATGTTTGCTGGTAGAGCACGCTTCCGCAAATACACCTACGCACCTCTCTCCTCCATTAACTGACATTTTGTCCCTCATGAGGTAGACCCACATGTCATCGGTGTAACCATTTACACTTCGAAGGACGGTATATCCTGGTAGTAGTACTAGTAGAATTGAGATTTAATGCACTTTCTTCCCCGTCTTTCACTCTTCTTCCTCCTCTCTTCTTCTTCCTCCTGTCTTCCCCATAGTCGGCCGCACATCATTTCCCCCCACTCACTACTCGCCTGCCTGCGCCATATTCCTTGGTAGCTCGCGCGTACCATATCCCCCCGCTCACTGCTCGGCCACACGAGGAGAAGCTTCTTCGCTGGCTCGCAGGCACCGAAAACCCCTACGACAGAACCGACTGATACGCAGAGCCGCGATTGGAATTCCCTCCCCGATGTTCCCTTGGAGCAGATCTGAAATCGTATGGACCTACTCAGCACCGTCTGTCTGGCCGCATGCTCGGTGTCTTTGTACCGTCTACTCGTCTGCAACCGGCCAATTCTTTTCAAGACACCCTGCTTGCTGATGCCCAATCCTCGCAGGTGGCCCAGACACCAACTTGACGATCCTACGGAGGTTGCTGTGGTGCCCCTCGACATGCTACCACCACCCGTCCACATGTCCTTCATGTGCGGCCACCACTAGGTGGCCATGAAGGCCAACTGGATCGTCCTCATCCACCAATTTGGTAGTCTGTGGTGTCTCGTGGATATCTACACCCAGCGAGAGATCACCCTTCCATCGTTGGATACCGCCGCCATTGAGCCTCGCGGCCCACCGGACACTCCTGCCTACTACACACAAGACGCGTCAAGCTTTTGGCTCGACCTCTGTTTGCTGAAAGTTGTAATCTGTGAAGTGCCCACACCATCAGAAGACTACATGGATTGCAAGCTCATTGCCTTGTTCAACATGGGATTAGTCTATCTGGAATCCGGTCGCCATAAATGGTTATGGATCATCGTCAATCCTGTTGAGGCAAAATTTCTGTTTGATGCTATAGTGCATGATGGCATCGTTTACGCGGTCGACGAACAGATTGGCTGCCTATACTGGTGGAATCTATCGTCATGTAATTGTTATATCTCATCTCATCTTTACCTTATGAATACGACTGCATGTTCATTGTTACAAATTTAGAATAGATAGTATGTCTATAACCACATCATTGCTATGTGTTTCTCTCATTTCCTAGATTTTTAAGACCACACATGTTATTGTTAGAGTTGATATGAGAACAATTGGCATCTAATGATTGTTAGAATAGATATTATGAGCATAACCTCATGATTGTTATATGTTACTCTCATTTCCAAGATTTTTATAACAACGCATGTTATTTCTTAGAGTTGATATGAGAACAGTAGTAAGTGCTATGGTAGAATATGGGTAGGCTCTGTCATAGCTGTTTTCCTCTCATTGTTACATGATGTTTGAACCATGACATATTGCTAGAATATGAAAGCCATTGGCTTATTTTTTGAAATTGGGGTATGATTATGACCACAGCATTGCAATTCTCTGTCTATGATATGTGTCACTATTATAATAATCTTAATTCCACACATACTCTGAACATGATTGTTTATTTTTTCCCTTTTGGTCTCCAATTTGAATTGTTGCAGCAGGCGCAAGTGCACTGGCCTTCATGATTCCAGGAACTGGAATCATACCAGCCGATGGGTTGTGGTTTATCGCTTGTTCAGGTGACGGCGGTCATTTGATGCTCATTCGCATGTACCAAATTGACCAAACCATTACATCAAACCACATGCAGTACAATGCCTGGGGCGTTCGTGACATTGATGTCTATGGCTGCTTCGTGTTCGAGAAAGATTTCAGCTCCGTTGGGCCAGGCATATTCAACTGGAGGCGGGTTTACAGCCTCAGCAACCACTCCATATTCCTCGGGCTCAATTATCCGATCATCCAACCAATCATCGGTCATCTCACCGGTGATGATTACCGTGCTATGCAACTTTCATTTGCCAGGGGGGACTGTGTTTACACATCATACCATGGGTTTCATGAATCACCATATCCAGAGATTCATCGACACAGCTTGTTGCCAGATAATCTTCAGTGTGTGAAAGGCATCAAGCTTCCATGCAATGGATGGCTTTTGCAAACCCGACATCTGGCGTTGTGGTTCATGCCAACAGCAAATATGCACAACTTGATTCGTACTGATATCTAGACTGAGCCATGTATTCTACTGTTGTAGCACAACCCTCTTTTGTAGGATATTATGTACTGTTGTTACTTTGAAGCACTCCTCTGGTTTGAAGGATAGATACCATTCTGGGATCAAGTGCATCCTAACTCACCTGCGTAGGATGTACTGATAATGATGATGGA
>NC_057801.1:481877971-481901990 GCF_018294505.1 Triticum aestivum | reverse complement strand
CCACCTTCTACCGGAGAACCACCCCTGGCCACCGTCGTGCCGCCCCGCTCCTGTCCACCTTCTACCGGCGCCACCACCGGAACATCATCCCAGGCCGCCGCCGCCCGTCGACCTTCTAGAACCTAGCCGCCGCCCCGCCGTCTCCACCTTCTAGAGGCCAGCCGCCGCGCCGCCCCTAGCACGCTTTGCCCCGCCCCGCCATGCCACACTTTGCATCATCGGGCGGCCTCCCCAGCCACGGCAGCCCCTTCACCCCGCCTCAGATTTGGCAGCCGCCGCCATCCCCCCTCCTCTTCTTCCTTCCTGGCGGTTGGCTACACGCGGGCGAGGCTTCGGTCCCGCGCTAGATGCCGCCAAACTTCCACCTTTAGGCGCAGTGCCGGATTCGCCTAGCCAACTCCCTGCGCCGACCTGTTCGTGCTTCCCAGACCTACATAGGCGGTGATGGGAGGTGTTGCTCGCGCGCTGCTCCACCTCACCTCGATCCGGCAACTCCAGATCCCTTGGCCGCCGCTACCCCAGCCACCGGATCCCTTGGCCACTACCACTACAAAAAAAGACACATCCGTGACATTTTGGGCCGAACGAAATTTTTTTCTGTCATACATATGACACTTCAATGACGATAATTGTGACAAAACCCGGTATCATCATAGATGTGGTGGGCTCCTACTTCTATGACAAAAAATCATGACAAAAAATGGGCTTTTCGTCCTAGGCGGGCGGGAGACGCAGCTGCATGACATTCTTTGGGCCGTCCATGACAGAAAAAACTGTGGTAGAAGCGTGGGGGAGGAAAATTTCAAGGAGTTGCCGGTTACGGTGGGAGGTCGGGGGCCGAGCGATACGCGTTTTTCTCGTACACGTGCGAGGCGTTGGCTC
The DNA here is from genome assembly GCF_018294505.1 of Triticum aestivum. Taxonomy (NCBI): domain Eukaryota; kingdom Viridiplantae; phylum Streptophyta; class Magnoliopsida; order Poales; family Poaceae; genus Triticum; species Triticum aestivum. The sequence continues at coordinate 481,901,108 of NC_057801.1, read as the reverse complement.
TAACTGAACCCGAGCGAGGCGTTGGGCTCTAACTAAACCCGAGCGATTGCACTGCAGGCTACGCGTTACTGAACCCGAGTGATCGATCGATGGCTGTTAACTGAACCCAATGGAGCGATTCCTTCGCTACTGCTGCTAACTGAAGCTGATCGATTAGATGAACAGTGAGCGTTGCGGGGGGGTGGATGAATAGTGAGCGGTGGCGTTGCCTCTGGATGAACAGGACCCCGTGGTGTGGAGGGATGGATGAACAGTAGATGGTGGAGGGGTGGTTGAACAGGACCCCGTGGTGTGGAGGGCTGGATGAACAGTGGACGGTGGAGGGTTGGATGAACAGTAGATGGTGGAGGGCTGGTTGAACAATAGCCGGTGGAGTAGCGCACGGTGGAGGTTGGATGAACAGGAGCCTGTGGACGCTGGAGGAGGTCGACGGTTGCCCGTGGAGGCTGGAGGAGGTCGACGGTGGAGATGAACAGTATCTCGTGGAGTCCCGTTTTGCGGTACGCCACACCCCTCCCGATGAACAGGGCCCCCATTTCGACCGTAGCGCTCCAACACAAGTCCGTTTCGTCAGTTTTGCGGTACGCCACACCCCTCCCGATCAACAGGACCCCCGTTTCGACCGTAGGAGGTCCGTTTTGTCCGTTTTGCGGTACGCCACACCCCTCCCGATCAACAGGACCTCCGTTTCGACCGTAGGAGGTCCGTTTCCTCCGCTTTGCGGTACGCCACACCCCTCCTGATCAACAGGACCCTGTTTCGAACGTAGGAGGTCCGTTTCCTCCGTTCTGCGGTACGCCAGGCCTCGTTTCCATCGCCTGTTCCGTCCAAGCCCTCCCGATGAACATGACCACGCATTCCGTTTCGGCCCAGCCGGTTGGCTCCCACGCGTTTCGTTGCCTCCCGATGAACACGACGCATTCCGTTGCCTCCCCATGAACATGACGCATTCTGTTGCCTCCCCATCAACACGAGATGACGTTGTTTCTCGGTTCCGACCCAGCCATGTACACGATCCCACACCGTACGTATGCGCGAGTAGGCGTTCGAGACCCCGCCCGTATCTACACATACATGGCCATATTTTCTTTCTTGCACCCTGGCTGCTGTATGTACGTGTACATGCTACGTGCGCGCCTCTACTACGACACGTGCGCGCCTCTACATCCACCAGTATATATGTACGTACACGTTCGCGACCAGAATGACAATGCTACGTACGCTTCGACCAGGTGGGTCCCGACTGTCAGGCACTTCCTTGCCTGCGAAGATGTAGCTAGTGGGTCCCAGCAGTCAGGGGGACGAGTCGTTTTTTTTTCCTGGATGCACTTCCTTGCGTGCGAAGATGTAGCTGGTGGGTCCCAGCAGTCAGGGGGGCGAATCATTTTTTTTTGCCCGGACACACTTCCTTGCGTGCGAAGGTGTAGCTGGTGGGTCCCAGCAGTCAGGGGGGAAACGTCTTTTTCGCAAAATACGGTGGCCCGTCCGGTGGGTCTCCGCTGTCAGGTGGAGGAATAATTATTTTGCGCGTAATAAGGAGGCACTTCCTTGCTGCGGCCGTGGACCCAGCTGTCAGCCTCTCCACGCACAGTACTCTTCCGATGGAAGTCGGTCGTTGACCACATTGACCACGCCGCGCCGAGAGCACCACAGAGGTGGACGACGACGAGACCTAGGAAGGGGACGACACGGAGGCAGGGAAGACTCGACAGTTGTTTCCCACGCGGAGGGGAGTATGACTGTACGAGGGTTTACTGGTTCGGCTGTCGTCGCCGGAGAATAACAGCAGGTGTGGGTGAGTAGAGGGATGAATAGGCCAGCGATGGAAGTACGGTGGGGCGGTGAGGCCTGCGCGGCAGCACAGCCGGCCGCGGGAAGGAGGGAGCAGGCAGTCCCGCGGGCGCTTGTTTGAGCGGCTGGAGCAGGAAGAGCAGAGTTTGAAGAAGCACGACGGCCATTGGATGGACATCCAACCGTCACTGCTTGTGCGTCAACCTTTTTTTTAGGAAAGCCTCAAATATGTGGAAAACAGCATACAGCCCATCTGCCATTATTTCTAATAATTTACAGCCCATTTGCTAATTCTTAAGGTTTTTTTGGAGCCCATATTCTTTTTGTTAGCATTACAGCCCATATTGTGGCCACGGTTAAAAAATTATACGAAATTTTGCATATTTCGATGCGGTCCGAACTATTTTTAATCCCGAAATTTTGACTCACATTCAAACTGATTTTAAAAATAAATGTAAATCAATATAAAATCCAACAAATTTTCCACGCATAAAAATTAATATAATTTCAAATCTTGAAATGAAAAAAATATTTGAAACTAATTGCCGATTTGATGTGTTTTAAAAATATACAACTCATTTCTCATTACTGATGGGCCATTTTATCGGCCAGCAGAATGAAAGCTCTCCTCATCTTGAAAGATTTGCAGCCCAAACGGCCTGATAAAGCGGCTTACTTGGCAAATCACAAACAAACTAGGTTGTGGCCGTGGACCCAGCTGTCAGCCTCTCCACGTACAGTACTCTTTCGATGGAAGTCGTTCCTTGACCATGTTGACCACGCCGCGCGGAGAGCACCACGGCGGTGGACGACAACGAGGCCTAGGAAGGGGACGACACCGAGCCGGGGAAGACGCGGCGGTGGAAGCCCACGCGGAGAGGAGTACGAGGGTTCACTGGTTCGGCTGTGGTGTGAGGCTGCCGTTGCCGCAGGGCCTTGCCAGCGGTGGGAATAGTAGGGGCGATGAGGCCTCCGAGGCAGCACAGCTGGCCACTGAAGGCAGGAGCATGCGGCACGACCGGCGCTGCTTTGGGCGGCTGGAGCAAGAAGACCAGAGGTTGAAGAAGCACTACCGCCGTTGGATGGACATCATACGGTCACTGGAGCTAGAATCGTTCATATTGACTAAGTTGAGAAATCCCTTCGTCCCCGTCAACTTAGTAGGCCCACAAGACAGCCTCCCACCAAGGTGGGTCCCAGCTAGCAGGGGGAGTATTCATTTTCTTGTGTGTAATAAGGAGGCACTTTCGATGGGTCCGAGCTGACAGCGGGGGGAATGTTTTTTCGCGAAATACGGTGGCCCGCCGGTGGGTCCCAACAGTCAGGGGGAAACGATTTTTTTCGCAAAATACTAGTGGCCCGTCCAGTGGGTCCCCGCTGTCAGGTGGAGGAATAATTATTTTCCGCGTAATAAGGAGGCACTTCCTTGCGGCTGCCGTGGATCCAGCTGTCAGCCTCTCCAAGTACAGTACTCTTCCGATGGAAGTCGGTCGTTGACCACATTGACCACGCTGCGCCGAGAGCACCACAGCAGTGGACGACGACGAGGCCTAGGAAGGGGATGACGTGGAGTCGGGCCACGAGAGGGAGCAGGCGGTAGCACAGCCGGCCATGGGAGGCAGGAGCAGGCGGCACGACCGGCGCTGCTTTGGGCGACTGGAGCAAGAAGACCGGAGATTGAAGAAGCACTATGGCTGTTGGATGGACATCATACGGTCACTGGAGTATTGACTAAGTTGACAAAGCCCTCCGTCCCCGTCAACTTAGTAGGCCCACAAGTCAGCCCAACAATATGGTGGGTCCCAGCTAGCAGGGGGTATTCATTTTTTTTGGGGCGTAATAAGGAGGCACTTCCTTGCTGCGAAGATATAGCTGGTGGGTCCGACATGTCAGCGGGGGGAACATTTTTTTCGCGAAATACAGAGGCCCTTCCTGTGGGTCCTAGCTGTCAGGTGGAGGAATCATTATTTTGCGCGTAATAAGGAGGCATTTCCTTGTGTGCGGTCGTGGACCCAGCTGTCAGCCTCTCCACGTACAGTCCACTTCCGATGGATGTCGTTCATTGACCACATTGACTAGGCCACGCCGAGAGCACCGGGGCGGTGGACGATGGCGAGGCCTAGGAAGGGAACGACACGGAGCCAGGGAATACTCGGCAGTTGTTTCCCACGCGGAGGAGTACGAGGGTTTACTGGTTCGTCTGTCGTCACCGGAGAATAACAACATGTGTGGGTGAGTAGAGGGATGGCTAGGCCGGCGATGGGAGTACGGTGGGGCCGTGAGGCCTGCGCGGCAGCATAGCCGGCCGCGGGAGGAGGGAGCAGGCAGTCCCGCCGGCGCTTGTTTGAGCGGCTGGAGCATGAAGAGCAGAGATTGAAGAAGCACGACAGCCGTTGGATGGGCATCCAACAGTCACTACTCTCGTCTGTTGACTAAGTTGACAGGGCGTTGCGTGTGCGTCAACCTTTTTTTATAAAAGCATACGCGTCAACCTGTAGTAGGCGCACAAGTCGGCCTCAAATCTGTGGAAAACAGCATACAGCCCATCTGCCATTATTTCTAATAATGTACAGCCCATTTGCTAATTCTTAAGATTTTTTTTGGAGCCCATCTTCTTTTTGTTAGCATTACACCCCATATTGTGGCCATGGTTAAAAAGTTTCACATTCAAACTATTTTGTGCATATTTCGGTGCGGTCAACTGTTTTTAATCCAGAAATATCGATTCACGTTCAAACTATTTTGAAAAATTATTTATATAAATATAAAATCCAAATAATTGTAAACACATAAAAATCAATGGAATTTAAGATCTTTTAATGAAAAAAAATTGAAATTAATTCCCGGTTTGATGTGTTTTAAAAATGTACAGGCCATTTCTGGGCAAACTGAATGAAACTCTCATCGTCTTGAAAGATTTGCAGCCCAGCAGGGCCGATAAAGCAAGTAGGCCTTGTTTGGGTATTTCTTTAAAAAAATAGAATTGGGCTAGCCATTTTCAGCAAGAAAAAAACACAACTGGGCTCATGATCTGGTAAACATAAATCAAACCCTGGCTAGACGGGCCACAGCCCCCGCACAGCCCCGTTGTTACCCTGATCCGTCGCTAAAACTAGTATAAACTAGCGGAGTTACCCGCGCGTTTGCGCGGCTAGATCCATAATATTATTATAAATATCTATTTACAATTCAACATATTCTCCAATGCACAACTTCGAAAAGACTCGTACTTTAGCAATCTACGTATTTGTCATCAAGACTGTTTGGTATTCACGGTTTGTTTGCCTTGAATTCATACCCATCGTCTCACTAAATTTATTGTATAATGCCTACTTTTTTATATAGAAATACCACAATATATATTTTGAGAACATGTCTTTTGAAAATGACATTGCTAACTACTTTATAAACATGATTCTTAGTTGACGCTAATCCATTTGCCTAGCGGATGCTGGGCAGATACATTTACATGTTTGTTCAGCATGACACGATGCATCACATGCATCACATTCCCATGCACATCCATCACCTAGCATGTGGATGCTAATTCTACTCTGTTGCATTGTTTAGGACCTATGATCCAATTGAAATTTTATTCAACTTTAGTAGACCAACATAGCGTCACTTATATACCTATTAGAAAATAATATAATTATCAAATTATATTCAATGGGAGTTCTGTAAATTTCATTTCATCCGCTCATATCATAAGTGTCTATTTTCGCATATGTGAAATAATTATTAATTGTTTCTATACTTTGAATTTGAAAAAATCATGTGGCATGTGTGTCCAACTCATGTTTAGCTCCTAATATCGGCTATGATATCTGCAGTGTACTCTTTTGTTTGGTGGTGGTGCTTTTTTGGTTGTTTCTACCACATGGCCTTTCGATTGGTTTGTTGAGATTCATATTGAACATCAAAAATATACTATCTCCTCTTGTATTATTAAATCTAAGTAGATGTATTTAGCATCCACCATGTAATTAAGATGGAGATAATAAATATACGTTCATGAACACTTCTGGCTTATTATGTAAGAGAGTTCGATGTTTATTCATATAATATGACCTCTACACCTGTCTTCTTATTACAGCTATCTTTTTATTTTGACATGAACTAGATGCTTAACTTTGGCAGTAATTTTAAATAGATATGTATTTTATGTAAATTTATAAATGATAATATAACAATTTATACATACATCTGTACTACTAATAATATCAAAAGACGTGTGTTGCCTGCACATTACCGTGGCTATTTTAATATAAGTGCTATATCTTTTTTTAATTTGTTTGAACTGAAACAAAATAGATATTCATTTGACAATATAAAATTGACATATTTCGACCATAGAATTTATCCAACTTGGTCCTTACTAATGCTTTTAAATATTTGTGTTTCATCATGTTTTATTACAACCCACTCAATTCACTGGATTAATTGCTTGTATATTTCATTTTTCTATCTTTCTATCCTGCCTTATATCGGTAGTTGTGCCCAGCCCAAATCCTTACACGTATTTTTTAACACAAATCCTTACACGTATTGGTTTGACAGGATCGTGTAATATAGGAACACATCTTCCAATCGGTTCATTTTTTCCCTTTTTTAGTGGATTCCCATTGTTCCTTTTTAGGGAGGATTCAGGTTGCTTTTTTACATGCAGATTGGTTTGTTGATGCCTTAGTAGGTGTTGCTTATGGTTGACATAATGTTGACCATTCCATTTCTATTGTCTTACTAATATAAACATAGCCAAAGATATGTGTTGTCTACGCAATTGCATGACATATTTTAATATAAATATCACATGTTTTCTTAATTTGTCTTAATTAAAATAACTCATATTTTTATTGGATAATTTAAACTAAATAAGTTTTGACCAATTAATTTATTCTACTTGTCCCTAGGAATGCTCTTGAATATTTGTCATTTCGTTCGGTCTTACTATAGGCTTGCTTAATCACAACTTGTAGACTTTTTTAGTTTTATTTCCGCAACGTCATTTGTAATATACTCCAGTTTTTTTCCTGAGTGAACACTCACGTACGCTCATATGTGCACGCCAGCCCAAGCCCTTTGTCCTAATTTACATTTTCTTAATCACCCTTTGTGTTAATTTATTAATCCTGACAATAGGTAGCCCTCCTGAGTGAACACTCACGTACGCTCATATGTGCACGCCAGCCCAAGCCCTTTGTCCTAATTTACATTTTTTTAATCACCCTTTGTGTTAATTTATTAATCCTGACAATAGGTAGCCCAAGCCATATAGGCCAATTCATTTTTTTTCTAACCGTGCTAATAGCCAGTCAAGGCGTACATATAGGCCATTAAAATATCAGTATAATTGTCTAAAGCCAGCCCAACCATTAGCAGGATAGGAACCAACACATCGTCGTTTTTGTTTTGTCTTTCTTGTCCGTATATGATTCCATTTAGTTTTTTTTTTTCGGCTAGGACTCTAATTAGCTTTTTTTTTCGTTCTGATAGGTGGATTCTGATCAGATTCTTGAAAGGGTGTCATACTTTTTTAGATACTTTCCTTACGGTGGACTTTTGGTACGTGAGACGTGGCATGTTAAATTGTTTGTACGCGATAATATTTTTGTATGTAACGCTATATCTTTTATATCTTAACCGTTAATTTCTGATATTGACAGTCAAGATAATTTAATCTATGTGGGCGAACGTGATGGCTTTTTTTTCCGGCTAGGACTCTAATTAGCTCTTTTATTCCGTTCTGATATGTGGATTCTGATCGGATTCTTGAAAGGGCGTCATGCTTTTTTGGATACTTTCCTTATGGTGGACTTTTGGTACGTGAGACGTGGCATGTTAAATTGTTTGTATGCGATAATATTTTTGTATGTAACGCTATATCTTTTATATCTTAATCGTTAATTTCTGATATTGACGGTCAAGATAATTTAATCTATGTGGACGAACGTGATGGCTTGTTTGACTTCTGTTTTATGTATATAATAGATAACAACTGCTTGTTCCTCCAAAAAAACGGTGTGACTTGCTGGGTCTCTGGTGCCAGCCGCTCGTAGTGTAATTCTCTCGTTTATTGACTACGTTGACAATGGTGTGAGCCCCAGATATCCAATCATTAGGAGGAACCATATTTTGGGCTTGTACTATAGAGGCACTTGCTTGTGTACTGCCATGACGCTGGTGGGTCCCTACTGCCATCCTCTCCACGTACAGTCATCTCCTTGTTCCTCTCGGTTGTTGACGACGTTGACAACGCAAGAGGGCAGCGCACCGCGCACGGCGAGCGGACCAAGGCCGCAAGGCGGAGGACGACGGCGAGGCCTCAGACGGAACGAACAGGAGCCGTTGAAGATGCGTCGGTCCAGTCGCAGGTGGAGGGGAGTACGAGGGTTGACTGGTTCAGGAACGGGTGCGTGTTGAGGCTGACGTCGCCGGAGAATAACAGGACGTGTGGGGGAATAGAGGGAGGGACTGGCCAACGTTGGAGGGTACGTACGGTAGGGCAGCGGAGGCGCAGCCAGCCATGGGAGGCGGGAGCAGGCGGAGCCGACGGGGTGGTTTGGTTTGGGCGGCTGGAGGAAGAAGAATACAAGAAATAAAAGATACACGACATATGTTGGATGTCAATCCAACGGCTGGTAGGCAGATCGTTTGTTGACTGGCTAGTAAGTCGACACCACCTTGGATAGGCTATTTCCTCGCGGGTCCCAAATGTCAGAATCCAAATCAGTCACGGTCATGCAACCTTTCCTATGAAAATTTACAGCCCATTTGATGTGCTAGTTCAAAATAAGTTTGTGGGTGCTGGTGGGGGCTAATCACTTGGCTTCTGTAATGCACAATGAGCTCAAGCAGCCGGCGTGAGTGATGTTATTTTCCTTGGTTGTGATTTGTTACAATATTTCACTCTAAATTAAACGAATGGCAAGCCATTTGTCTTGTTTCAAAGAAAATATGACAGTCATAGCCGAGTTGAAAATGGCAGGAACATCTAACTCTAGCTTACAAACTGTACAAAAGCACGAGGGTTGATTGTTCATCAGGTTTACAAAAAAACCCAGATTGAAAAGGAAAACAACATCTAACTCCAGCACTGTTTTCGGCAGTCACAGTCAAATGGATCAGTCAGGTCCATAGAATGAACATCATGGGTCATAAAATTTACTGGATTATGACCACAATATGTTGTAAATAGAAGCCCGGCACGTTCAGAAGCTCTTTTGCCCACCTGAAACTCCTTTTTTTGCTCTTCGACATACCCATCCATCAAAACCATGCTGCTGATAAACTTAAGCCTGATGGACAATAGTAACCTCGCATTCAGCAGGAAGAATGTGACAAATCTTGTGTTTGCACGGTTGGCTACATATCATTCTAGCATTATTGTCTTCAATCGAATCTCGAGAAGTGAGAAAATCCCGATGCTCACGAATCCACCGATTGGTTATAACTTTCTTACCCCATCATGTTGCCTAAATAGACATGAAGATTGAAAACAGTTAAGGTCTAAAAGAAGAGTGTCCAAAGAGCAACAGCTGAAAGGTTAATTCTAGTACACTATATGCAGCCTTCCAATGTGCGTGAAATTATCACCTTTATATACAACTTCTCCAGACATGGAAAGCATTGCAGCAAGCCAATAATCTTGTTCAGATCAAAACTATTCATTTGGATATATAAGATCTTGACAGAATCCAGCACAATTGATAGGCCATCCATGGAGAAACTCTTCATTGAGCATAGAACATAATATTAGTACAAAATGTGTACTCCAAGATGATATAAAATTATGTGCAGAAATTTAAAATGCAGCTTATGGTTACAAGTGTAGATGATAATATAAAGTACCTGAAGAACTGTGGAGCCAAACACCATATTGAAATGAGCACAGAGATCATGTATTACACCCACGGTCTCCAGTTTATGCGCAGAGAGGACGGTTATTTGCAACAGTGAATAACTAGAATCAAGGATCAACCTTTGAAGTGAAGGGGCATCTTGGATGATGAGCTGCCTTCCGTCAAAAGAAATTCCAATTCTTACAAGGTTAGGCGACTTTATTTGGAGACAACCGATTCTAACTGTGAAAACAAGCACCAAGCACTCCAGCGTAGGGCAACTGGAGTGGATGATGCTGTGCAATGAGGCCTCCGATATACGAACCCGCACAAGTGAAAGTTTCTTGAGAAATGGGAGTTGAAGGTTTAGTATCAGGTTGTCTGGTAGGTAGCACAGTGCAAAGGTGGTGGTGTGGAGAGAGGAGGAAAACCGCGAGATGGACATCGGTGCTAAGGGCACAAGTTCATGGCGTTCGGTATGTGGTATGTGATTTCTAGGGGAATAGTAGAACTCAAGCAGCTGCAGTTCTATGAATTCAGGGGATTTCAGCCAGGCGTCCACCGTGCAGGGCATGGTATGCTTGCTCAGGTAGCATGACGGGATGCAGAGGCTTTGAACGGAGCCCTGGTGGGAGGAGATGATGGCTCTGGGGATTTCAAAATCATTGAAGAGAGATAGCTGACGACAGTCGAGATTAAGGGGCATGGTGCACCATAGAGGGCGCCACCGAATTGAGAGGACTTGGGTGCGGCAACAATCCTTGGTGGGGAGAAGTGAGATGATCTCCCCAAGGACGGCGTCCGGGAGATCACTGATGCGGTCCACCCGAGATTTTACGGGTTCCTGGGATCCGGTGCGGGCGGGGTCGCCGCTTCTCCCCGCGCTACCGGGTGCGGGATCTACAACAGGCATCACCGCTGGCAGGAGCCTCATCTTCTTGGCGCTGGGGTCAGTCGACTCCATTTTCCTCGAGGGCGTCGCGTCGCGCTCACGGATTTGAGCAGACTAACGAATGATGAGCCTAGTTGCAGTGCGAGCGAAGAAGAAGGAGAGCTGGCGGTTTTCTGTAGGAGTGTGGAAGAAGGGGAGCTGGGGTTTTCTGTAGGAGTGAGGTGAGGAATTTGGGGGTACGAGTGGAGCGAGCTGACGTGAGGTGGGTGGGAGCGAGGAGGAAGAAGAGCACCCAGGTTTTTGGGGGGGGGGGCGGTGTGCTGGGTGTGGGTAGCGCCTTTTGAATTGATTTTACTATTTACTAGTATGGATTGGCTGTTTTGTCTTAGGCCTAGAGAAACAATTACTACTAGTACAATGGAGACACTCTATAGCTACCCAGAAAAACAATTACTACTAGTATAATGGAGACACTCTATCGCTTCTGGATCCTCCTAGGTCATTAAAACGTCTCCCTCTACTGAATGCCGTTATACTTTTGTTCACCGACATGCGGGCCATGCAGCGCGCGGGCCCAAATGCCATCCACCAAATTAGAAGGCAGTATGCAGGCGGAGAGTCACCCCGGTCGTAGCGCGACAGTAACGAGCTGTCCTATCACAAAACCCCACCTCCCCGCAGTCTAAGTTTGACGGACGAAGCAATCATCATTTCACTCTTCGCTGAATCCCCTTCTCCCTCACCGTCTTCAAGAAAGGCAACACTCGCATTTGCCACTGTTCTTCTCTCCCAACGAAGGAAAGGTAAGCGGATCTATGATGTTGGTATATTTTCGTTCAGATAAAAAAAGAACTTTTGCAAAGCAGTAACCGATCCTCACTCTCTTTTTTGTTTCATTGTCATTGCGATTGTGTTTTCCTTTCAGTGGTCTCCTAGTATTCGTCAGTTTCATGATGGACCAAGGAGAACCAGGCAAAGATCTGCCGATATTGGAGCAGACGCGGGAGGCTGATCCCCACGAGATAGAGAGCTCCAAGAAGATGGAGGCAACCACCGAGCCGACCCCAGATACGCTCACGGCCACTACTGAGATGGTCAACGCCCCGTTTGAGGTTACAGCCCCCGTGGCACATCAGGAGCAGTTTTCCCCCTTCGAGGATGTGTCCCCCCCGCTGAGCTGCCCAAGGTGATTTCCTTCTTTGCCGATCTCGATTGTGGTTTTTCATCTAAGTATGTGGTGATTTTTTTTAGAAAAGGAAGTATGTGGTGATTAATAATGCAAAATTTTATTAGCTTCGATGCCATGCTATACATAGTGGTTTAAATAACTTGTGTTTCTTATACTGAAAAGTAATTCCGAATTTGTTTCTGTTTCAATTAGAGCCCTGATGCAGACAAGGATTGTGTGGTTGTGCATGTCACTCGCTATGAGGCGGACGACCTGAATATACGCACTGGGAAAACAGAGTTCTTAGGCTGTTGGATCCTGGAAGCCATTTGCGGTTATACCAATGAAGAGGTGTATTCCAGCCTCACTATTCTCAGGCGTGTTGTTCAGGGTGTACTGAAGCACAAGAAGTTCAAAGCTACTCCTTCGTTTGTGAGGCATACTGCTCTTGTCAAGCTTACGCAGGAAGATGACGTGGCATGCCTCCACAAACAATTTTATCAGTGGCAAGGCCACAAGGTTGTCTTCATGAAGGTTCATAGGATTGAGCTGCTGCGGTACGTCCTCGATGATGTTCATGGCAAGGTTCGTCTTGTGTCCAGCCCAAATTAGATCGAGGCATGGAATAGTTGCCCCAGCTAGTGTTTAATAGTAGTTTGGATTGTGTCTAATTATCCGAACCTTGCCTGTTATTGAACCCTCTGGGGCTAGTACTCTGTTTGAATCCGTCTATGGGAACTGCTGCTACTTTTGTGTGCCCGTGAATCATGTGAGAACCATCGTAATTGTTGCCGAAATAGATGAGGCCTCACTAGTTTTTTCATGAATATGGCATGGTAAGACATAAGTTGTCACGGTTTATCATACGAGCAGTGTGTGTTTTGATGAAATAGAGCACTCGTTCGAGAACCGTGCGCCGACGTATACATAAGTACTTGTAAATAATGTTGGTGCTACCCCACTTGTAAGCAGTTCTGCAAAACATGGCACATTGGCTCAGCTCGCTTCAACACTAGGCTATCGATTAGCTAACAATCAACAATCTGTTGTCTGACATATAAGCAACTATGTATCTTGTTACAGTGGTTCATGCAGTTAATTGAGGCCACAATGTAATAAATTCCAAACGTTCAACGCTAGTCCAACACTCATGTGGAACACCCACATTAAACTCGTCTTCATAAAAATCTTGAAAAGCATAAGTTAAGCAGTTTTATACATCTCAATGATTCATAGAACATAACAAACATATACTAGTTCATAGCAAAAGACAAAGTTGTGAGAAGGTTTAAAAATCAGGAAAAAACAAGAAAGGCTTCTCTGAGCAAAGGGCCTCCCGGGAGGCTTAAATTTCCTAGAGTTCACTCTGGTTTTTTCTTGTTGCCACCATCCAGGGTTAGGTTCTCTTATTCCAGAATAACCAATTATAATTGTGGTCTCAGCTAGAATGTTGAACTGAACCATGTAGTGTACTGACCAGGTGAAATTCTTGTGCATTCCACTAAATTTAAGCACCGCTATTTGCAGAAATAAGCAGACCACAATGCCTCTTGTCCGTGCACCTGTCCAAAAAACCATCGTGCAGCCGTGCCAGCTAGTCCTCGGTCCATGGATGAACTGGTAGAAAGTGCATTCCGGACTAGGATGCAGTTGTTTTCGCTCGTCCCTGCACTGCAATCAGGAAGTAAAACATACGAATCAGCTTCTTTTAGATTGTGTTGGTCATTCTACTTAGTTACTACCAATGTAGGGATACCTTGAAGACGGGAGGTTAGACGATGGCAACGAGGGCTAGCCATCTCATTTTGCGCAGTTGTACTAAAACTGAGGTGTGTGCTTTTGATTGCGCGGATAGAAACGATACGGAGACAGACATCCCGAAACGATATGGAGACAGACATCCCTGTTTGCGCAAATACGAAATACGGTTATTTAAATAGTGACAAATATTACTACTTTCCCCCGTTTCCTCTTAGAACCAAGTTCTAGATTCATGCTACATCTTTCCCACTTTCTTTCCTGTTTGAACCAACGCTTTGAGTTGACTATATGAACTAGCTTTACTTCTAATAATAGTAGAAGTCTAGGTGGCTTTGGAACAGCGGACGAAAGTAGAAAAGGATCCACACGAAGGGGAAAGAGCTGGGGCAGTAGAGCAAGGCAGGTTTCGAAGGAATATATACCTGAGGGTCGTCGACATGTGGCAAATACGGCGTCGGGAGGCCGCATCTTGGCCACAATACAGCAGGGAAGAAGAAGGGGTCGGAGGCCCTCCCGAGCCGGCGCTCTCTGAGAGAACGGCACGGCAGCCGATCGGGATGCGCGGGCAGCCGTTGGTCTCCTCCCTTGCCGCCGACGACAGCGTGAACGATGCACCTACACCCCCTGCCCCGGTCGAGGTTGTCCGGCCAGATTTGTGACCAGCCGTGAGCTGAGAGAGAGAGTGTGGCCACATATGTCTCGCTTAGATCTGGAGAGCATGAGAGAGTGAACGAGAGGAACCCTAGTAAAGCAAGCGCTAAGGCTCCTGCTTTTATATATAGTGGAGTGATTTTGTTGTACCGGCTTCAAAAAAATGCGTTCATACGTGTACCCACGAGTGGGTGTGAGAGAACTAGTGCGTGCGTGCACCGCTTCTCTTCGTGACAGTACAATATATACTATGCCCAAAGAACGTTCGCCGGGAGAGTAATAATATAAGTGTGTGACGTGTGAGCTAAAATAAAATGTGCGCGCCATCTTTTGTTTTTTAGAAGTTCTAAGGGTAGGGTGTGAAGAGCACATATGTGCGTGACGTCTACCTGCAGATAGACGATGGGTGCCACGTGCGAGTCTTTGAGAGGACTTGGGAGAGTTGTGACTCGTGAGGGTGCGTGTGCGTGAGAGAGAGGGGGGCACGTATCAATGCAATGCATGTGTCCGTAAATCATTATCCGACAAACGTTCGCCACAAGCCTTTTCCTGACGAACGCCATAAGAACCGTTAGATCGGCATCCGACATTGTCAGTTTTGCCATGTCATTTAACAGAACAGCCACTCCTCCTACACACAAATCTTCCACGTGAGTTTTAGCAACTGCCGTATGCTCCCTCCGTTCCGAAATGCAGTGCATATAGCTTTATTGAAAATTAGAACCTCGCAAACTTTTACCGAGTTTTTGTGTACCAAATTGCACATGTAGAATACCTTGTATATATCATTTCATTCATCTTTGAGAGGTAACTATAAAGATGGGTGAGGAGTCCACAAAGAAAGACCATCGTATCACCCGCGGCAATTTCAACCATCCTTTAGTGTCGAGGAATATCATAGGAACTCTATATGATATGATTTTTATAGGATTTTTTTCCTTTAGAGCCAATTGGTTCATAGGAATAGATTCATATACTCTACATTTCAAAGGAAATAAACATGATATCGTTTCTATAGCTTTAGAGCCACTTGGTTCATATGAATGGATTCCTATACTCCCTTAATTTCAAAATAAAATAAACATTAGCGTATATTCAATAGAAAAGTTCCTATGATATGATCCAAATTACATCTCTTTACTAATCCCTCCTCATAGGAATTGAGATACATGTCATCTCTAGATTCAATAGAAAAGTTCCTATGATGTGAACCAAATGACATCTCTTTTCCAATCCCTACTCATAGGAATTGAGATCCTCCTTGTCATCTATTTCCCTACAACTTCCATGTATACATCTTCTATTCTTAAATAGATAGTACAACCCACTAGTAGCTTTTTCCCAAAACATGCAACTATGGCACAAGAACTATATAGTGTGCCAATAACTTTGAAAGATGGTGGATGGATGAAGCTAACCCCACAGTGCAGAGATGGGCAAATCCGAGCACTACTGGCCATTGGATATCATCAACATTCCACCAGATCTACCACATGTACAATTTAGAAGACTCCATGGTTTAACTTAAGCATAATGCACGAACCTCAAAACACAAGCACTTCTCCTTTGTTCTATAATCTTC
Source organism: Triticum aestivum (assembly GCF_018294505.1). NCBI lineage: Eukaryota > Viridiplantae > Streptophyta > Magnoliopsida > Poales > Poaceae > Triticum > Triticum aestivum. The sequence continues at coordinate 481,885,422 of NC_057801.1, read as the reverse complement.
TGTATCATAATTGATTATTATTTTCTAAATGAATTGCCATTATTTGTTTTTTAGTTTATGATTTACAATGCACAACCCCATGAATCTTAACATTTTTATAAAACTAATTGATTTTGAATGAGATGAACTATAAGAACTAAACGAACATCTACATCATGCATATATGACTCAAAGATTTACATACTATAGTGTGTATTTATTCATAATTTGGTTTCGAAATCTCATGCATTCAATACATGTGTACCTTACTAGTTTTGAGTAGAGTAGCAAATTTCACGCGGCCCCGGGTATCTCAAAATGCAGGGACCATGCATCATTGCCTTTCGGTCGAACCGACGTCCACAATTTTTTGTACGTGCTATATCTCCACTGGTCCCCGAACCCAAAATGTTGCCTCGTTCCCATAAAACCAAGCGGCCCACACATATTTAAGGCGTCGACTCGAACCCGTTACTACGACATGGCCCCACACACCGTAGTACTCCTACAAACCCTACTGCCGCACTCATCATCGATTTTCTTCAAGAGGACGAGGGAGAAGCCGATTTGTAGTGGAGGCGCTTAAAAAAAGGATCTGTAGTGGAGACCCCTACCTTAGGGTGCCCTAGGTAGCTACCGCATGCATCATTGTTTTCTCTTTTCTTTATGCTCTTGCACGCTAGAGTGAAATGATGATTGCTTCGTCCGTCCAGCTTAATGCGGGAAAGGTGGGGCTTTGTGATTTGACCCCTCATCGCTCATTTTCTACTACTGCGGCGCTACGACCCGGGGTGCCTCCAATTCCAACCGCTGCTCCGAACTGTAATTTGGTGCGTCGCACGTGGAACAAGACGGTGGATGAGCCACATGTCTGCCAAAGGGGTCCTGTTAAGTTTGTCGCCATTTCGTGTGCGCACGGACCCTGCTTGAGTTGCTACGCCAACACGACAGGAGCAGCCTACCACTTGGTTTTGCTCCTTGGTGAATCCCGACTATATTGATCTAAAAAGATATGTGCTGAACTACCCTCTCCGTCTCGGGTTTTTATTTGTAGGCGTCTCGGTTTATAGGGCTTGCACGTAGTTCTAGGTCATCCATTTGACTAACTAAATATGAGTTACTATGTCACAAAAAGTATATCATTGGATTCTTATTGGTTGATATGTGAAGAAACAAGAAACGAGGTAGAAGTTAATGCACCGCGCCTTAGTATTTTGGGATTATTTGGTTTTCGTAAGATGACTTACTCACCTAGATGGAGGGAGTAGTTGTATTTAAAAGTCGAGGGCGGGGCTTTTCCTGTGCGGTAGGCGGGGCAGTTCCGCCTAGTCGGTTTGACAGAGATGCGAGAAGACGAGGGAGTAGGCTGCTGCAAACGTAGGGCTGTGTGATTTGACAGCGAGTTACTGCTGGACAGGTGGGGCCCCGTGGTTTGACTTGCCATTATCATTTTAACTGCGGCGCTACGACCGGCGTGAGTCTCCCGATTCCTGACCACCTCCATACAGGTGCCTCTCCCAATGGTCCACCATGTAGTAGTAGAGGCTGGCTCTTGCATGAGAGCCCACTTCTCCACTTTTTCCTTGCCTCTCTTTCCTCCACATATGCAAAAATGCCATGTAAACCACACTATTGTACTTACTTGCTCCTACAGGTGCTTAAGCTTGCCACATAGGCATAAAGTCTGATGTGGCAAGTTAATCAAGAAGAGAGAGACTAGTCTGGTGACCCAAGGAAGAAACGGTGCTAAGCACGTGTACCTAGGTGAAAAGACAATTTTGAGTATATAGCTAATTAAATGAAGCAAACTTAGCAACACCATTTCATTGGAAGAGGTCACTCCTTGGGAAATGCAATAAATACTAGTACTCCCTGTGTTCCATTATATAAGAACGTTTTTGACACTACACTAGTGTCAAAAACGTTCTTATATTATGGGATGGAGGGAGTACGAAGAAAGAGATAGAGAGGAGTAAAAAAACACACTTATAGCCAACCTTATAGCCAACCTTGTTGTAGTATGAGTGACTAAGTGATGACTATGTATGACATGCCAACATCAGATAGCCTAACGCACCGTGTTAAATCTCCAAGCGGGCGACCGCACGAGCGACGCGACGGTCATGGTAGGCGTGACCATGATACGGGCTGCTGGCAGCCCTTGAATCTGAGATCAAACGGTCGCATGCTAAGTTGCTGAAAATTTTGAGAATAACCCTCCAGGATAGGATATTCACCCATAGGTCTAGAATCACGCCATGCAACCGTTCGATCTCAGATCCAAGGGCTCTCGGAAGCCCGTACCATGGGAGAATGGAAAGCCACTACCCTGCCATTTGCACGCTGGCAGTTCGCTCCTACTCGTCCCCGCGCGTCCTTTAATACTTCTGTGGTTCGCTCCTATTCGTCCTGTCCATTCACATTATGGCAGTTCCACTAATCCTAACCCTCCTCCCAAATCCATGGCGTCCCAAATCTCCCTGATCGGCGGTGAGTACAAGGTTAGAACCATCATCAGCGATGAGTTTGACGTCATCTACACCCGTACTTCCGCGACGGTCAAAGGATGCCTTTCTCGCTTCAGACGCATGTTCGAAAACTCACATGATGAGTGTGTCGCTGGGCTAGAGGTTGAGTACACCACAGTCGTGGGACGAGAGAAGGATCTAAAGTACGAAGAGAGGAAGAAGCCCGCCATGATCCAGGTTTCCGTACATAACGTTTGCTTGGTCTACCACATATGCCATGCCGACATTGAGTTCCAGGATTTTAAGAACTTCCTCGAGGACAAAACAGTCAAATTCATACTGTAGACTTTAAGAACGACAAAGAATTCCTGCATCGGATAGGCCTCGTTATAGGCAACCCCTTCGACCTCCAGAAGAATCGGCCGGTGCCCTCTCGTCAGCCTTCAATGCTGACCCTGGCAGGAGCCATGGTTCATCCTTCGTACGGTAAACTAGAGAAACCTCCATACACGTTTCATCGTCATGCATGGCAGCGGAATGTACTAGATATAGACCACATCCTGTATGCTGCAATGGATGGCTACCTTCGTTTCAATATCTACAAGGGTTGGATGAAGAGCAACAGCCAAGTAGGCAGTTCAAGCAAAGAAGTATCGGCCAAGAGGAAGAGGGACAAGGACGAAGTCGAGGACGTGGACAAGGACTCCGAGTAAGGTGGCAGTGTCGTTTCTCGTGGTGGTTCTAAACTTCTAATGCAGTGTCTACCGGATTAGTTGAATAGTTTAATTTCAGGTGTGCTTAGTTTAATTTGAGGGGTGTGTTGTGCTGAGCCCCCAGCAGAACTATGTTATGTTTCTTCTCGTTACTTTAACTCTTCAGTATGTACATACTAGTACTAGTATTTCTTTAATAGAATTTAGCACCCCAATTAAGCACGTACTAGCTTTTTTAATAGTACTATATGCATAATTTGGCGACGAGCGCTCTCTATATTGACCACCTTTTTTAAATTTCAATTTTTGCTCCATGGCGCAATCCATCGATAGTGGAGTACTACTGTACAAAAGTTTACATTTTTTAAAAGGCTAGCGTACTGTTCATCACACACATATATATAGCTAGTTAAATTCTCAACCTAGAACGACGTGCATGCCATGTAGTAAACCGATACGGAGGAAGTATAGTAAAAATGAGGTGATTTTACCGAGCGATCGGCGGGGGAGCATGGCCTGTCATGTGGTCCCACGTGCCATGATGTACCAAGGCGATGCGCGTGTCCCTCTTGAGGCAGAAGCAATACTAGTACGTGGTTTGAGATGATGTTGAACCGAAGTGTGAAATAATGGTTGCTTCGTCCGTCTGGGAAGGTGCGGCATTGTGATTTGACGTCTCATTGCTCATTACTACTACTGGGCCGGTACGAGTGGGGTGCGTCCCCCCTACTGTTCTGCATAGTTATTTGGTGCTTGACACGTGGACCCGGTTGCTATATGTCCCACATGTCGACGACAGGAAGTACATAATTCATGAAAGGGAGCGTTGACGGAGGAGTATACTACAGAATTCATGAAAGGGAGCGACTTAGTTTTGGAAAATTTTGTTTTTACAGAGTACGTACCCACTAGGGTTTATAGGGCTCATCTAAAAAACATTCGTTTTTCTGTTTGATAAGTCTCAATTCTACTATACTAGTAGTAGTACCAGTACATGGTGGATTTCGAGGTGCGTTAGATCACCCGACGCAAGCAGTGTCAAGAGGAAACTAACCAATGCATGTACAAGTTCATGGAAATTTAGTGGTCATTCATGCATTCGTTCTAATTAATGCCTCGGTAAACATAACTTCTTGAGAAAAACGAGCGTAATGTGCAAACTACGAAATTAATTCGACCACTCACCGTCTACCTTGGTTTGAGATTTTGAAATTGAGCCATAAACTGGAAAGGAGGGAGTAGTAACTTTTGTCTCGATTACTATTTGTGGCCTTGTATAGATGCAAAATGTATTTTTTTATAGTGGTCTTGTATAAGTAAATAGAGGGAGTACTAACCAAAGTACGTAGTAGGGACGAGGAGTAAACGGAGGGAGTAGTAAAAATTTCTCCTCGTGCTGCGAGCCACCGCGCGCGTGGGCGAGGGAGCAGGAGTAAAGGCATATAGTAGTAGTAAGCTTCACCTCATCCTGCGAGCCACCGCGCCCGTGGGCGGGGGAGATGGCGTACTAAGCAAGTTTCTACTCGTTCTACGAGTTGACGGGACACATCAAAAGTATTCCAGTGTATAGAGCCTTGCCTCTAAGGTAGGCCCCACATGGTTTGCCTGTTTTTTTAATTTAACATAACTCGTCAAGTCGCAATTTGTTTGTTCACTCGTGGTAGACGATCCTCCCTCCACCAAGTGGACAACCAGTACACGTGCCAAATTACCATGTGGGCTGCCTTTTTCGTACAAAAATGAGCTCCACGGTGTACCCGCGCGGGTGTGGTTGGGAAAGAGACGGGAGTACGTGCGCCGTGGGTGCACCTCTTCTCTTCGTGCACGTCCCCCACCTACGTGGGTGTGTGTGAGAGAGATACAAACCTAGACATAATGCGCTGTCCATCCCCATGCCTCCGCCCAGTCCGACTACCAGTCACCACCACGGCACCACGCCCCACTCCTCCTCACCTTATATCTCATATTTCTCCCTCCATTTTTATATACAAGGGGCCACTATCAAAATTACAATTTGCAGATATACAAGGCCACGAACACTAATCGATGCAATATTAATGGTGTTTGCCTCGTGGTACTAGCAAAGGAGGACATTAATTATCCCTTGCATGCATGCGGGAGTTTGTAAAAAATGCATCTTGATGTTCCGTGCAATGCACGGGCATCTTGCTAGTCCATGAAAACAACACATGGCAAAATTCCACGGCGAACGAGGGATTTGAATCTGTTGGGAGGGGCTGTTTGGATCTTGCCCAGGGTAGCCAAAATATTGGTGACCCTTTTGTCCACCGGTGCCTTTGCCACCGATGAACGAGGAATGCCTCGGGTGCTCATGTTGTCATGCATCCTCCAGCGCGCATGTTGGAGACGAGCTCGCACGAGCTGTGTTTTTTTGTCCCACAACACCGCCCGAGCCGCCCGCAGACCGACCGGCGACCCGCAAATTACGCCATCCAACCGTAGCCGCACACATTATGACAACAACTCAACCAACCGAATGAAATTCACGCAAACACGTAGACAAACTGCTATTTCATATAAACAACGACAGAAATCATATAAAATACCGGATTTTCACACAAACATGATGGATTTCATTACATTCAAATGAACTACGCAGTGCTAGTTCTGGACAGCACAGGTATATAATACCTGGCCTAAATGGTCGCCTGCCGATCGATTTGTGTTCCTCATGTCCGGCAGCACGATCACCGGACTGCCGGGAGCCCCGGAGGTATATGCTTCAATGCAAAGGACGGCTCGCTTCCCCACTGCCCAACTGATATCATTGGCTGGTGCCGAAGATGATGGTGGCCGGCACCGGTTTGAGTTCATCACCGGCCACTACTTCGCCATGACCGGCACCGGCTCAAGTTCATCCTAACATTCCCTTCCGTGGAGCCCATGCAGGGTCGACGAAGGTCCTCGCAACAAAAGGATCCGGCAAGACACCTGCTATGTATGCTGGCGTCGCCTCCGCGGTGGCCTTCGTGGGACCCAAGCGGTGGCGGCCTCCCGTGTTCTACTTCTCCTTGATGATGGCGGCGGACGCGGAGGCGCTGGCCACCGACTCCTCGCTCTCCACGCACCCGGCTTCTATCGCTGCTTGCATGGCGCGGCCGCTGGCATGGGAGTCTCGGCCACAGAAACGGGAGACGCGGTACGAGGCAGCAGCGTGGACGGCAGCAACGACGCCCGTGCGCCGCACCTCATCGAGCTGGCCTGGAGCGGTGAGTTGATGAACCGCGTTCCGGCTTGGGGCGGCAACTGGCTCCGTCGGGCGAGGCAAGGGAGCTGGATCAGCGAGCTGCATAGCTCGTATCCGGTGGGCTACCCAGCTGGCTTGGATGCGGAATAACTACTCTTCGTAAGCCATTGTAAGAGTGGACAAAATGGTGGAGGAGATAGGGGAGCGGCGGAGGTGTGCGATTCTTGGCCGGCGTTTGGCCTCGTTTAAATAGGAGATTAAATAGACGGCGGACGGGAGGAGCTCGGCCGGCGTTGAGTTTAACGCTGGCCCGGTCATGAACGGACGTGTGTCCAGAGTGGGTTTCTCGGCTTCCACACGGGTGGGGTTTTATGGAGGCGTTTGAATGCGGCACGGAGGCGTGTTCAGCCGGGCATGCCGCGAGTGGCGCCCTCGACTCTGACCTAGGACACCGCTCCGTTCTTCCACTGACGTGTGGGCTCTTTGGGTGCATGGCCTGCATGTCAGTGACCCAACGCAGGCAGCGCACAGCAGAGGAACCTTTGGTGGGCCAGGGCGGTCAGAAGCGGGCATTTCATAAACCGATGATTGTTCATTGAGTGTGACGCCATCTTTTTCATGTAGTTAAGCCTACTATGTTGATAGCCCGTTCGATACTTGTGATTCATAAAGACTGGTGCAAACATCAATGTTCTGCTTATCACAGATAAGATTGCTTAGTACCCGTAACAATCCATGTCCTTAACAAAGGGTGCGTGCACGTATAGGTTGAGCATGTGTGTTGCGTCTTGTGTTGTGTGCATGCAGGTGTGCGAGTGTTGTGTGCGTGCAAGGGTGCGTTTCAGTGTTGCATGCATGGGTACGTACGTGCGTGTGTTCGTGAGTGCATGTGTACGTGTCAGTGTTGCACGCCAGCATGCGTGCATGTGTATGTTATGTGTACGTGTCAGTGTTGCACCCCTACATGCGTGTGTGTCTTGTGTGCGTGCATGTGTACGTGTGGGGTGAGGCTACACGTCAGTCGACTGACTTTTTCATTGCTGGTCATTAGATTTTCCAGCCATTGGATAGGAAATCAAGGGC
>NC_057801.1:481859471-481877605 GCF_018294505.1 Triticum aestivum | reverse complement strand
GGGGATCCCCACCCCACCGCCCAATGAACACCCCCCCAAACCACTGGTGACTACCAACCAGAGGTCTCACGACTTCGAATACCCACCGACCACTAGTTTATTACCATTTATGTCCTTCATATACGCGCTGACGGGTGGGCCCTATGGTAATGTGCGCTGCTGAATGTGGACCATTTGACTGGTCAATTGATCGTGTTATCAACAAATTACGGAGCTGTATGGTGAGCCAGTGACCATATGATCACCCTAAAATGTACTCCTATTTTATTAACATAGTACAGACTCAAACTACCATTTCTTTCTTTCATATACGGGCTGACAGGTGGGCCCCACGGTTATGCGCCCCGATGGTGCAACACTAGTTGTGCCGTTTGACTGGTCAATTGATTGTGACATCAAAAAAATACGGAGTTGTACGGGTGAGAAAGTGACACTATAATCATGACATGTATTTGTTTAACACGGTACAGACGCAAGGGCTCATATATACGCGCAAGCACTCACCGCTATAAGCGCGCACACGCGAACCCTGACCCTATGAGCACCTTCGAGAGAGTGGGCCAGCATATATGATCTTGAGATTTTATGAAGTCACCATAGGTGCCTTGTAGTTGAGTGGAACGTCTCCTCCCACTGAACGTACATCGCCAGAAAATACTGAAATTAACAAAAGATAAATGTGAGCATCGGGACTTTAACCTTGGTGGGCTCGAGAAACCACTGTCCTCTAACCATCCAACCACATGTTGGTTAGCACGACAAAATGTATGTGGTGACCGTGATGAGCTTATTCTGAAGTCCAGTGACCATATCGTGCTTTCGCTTCAAATAAAATGACCGTAAGGGTCGTCAACAAAATAGGGAGCACGCATCAAATCCAAAGTCCTTCAGTGTCATCAACAAAATATGGAGACGTATCATGAGCTAGATACCATTGTACTATTGTATATGCTTCTTTTCTTAGTGGCCGATTGCGTGTGTGGTGTGGTGGGCACATCATTTCTAGTTGTGGTGGGTCAACATGAAGACTCATGGGTCGGTTCCATCCTGCGCCACATATAGGTTGGACCGAGACGTGTTATACGGAGACCCATGTGGAGGACTCGACGTACAACACGAAGCTACCAGAGTCGCGGAGGACTCTATCCCCACTGGTGATAAGCCGACTATATATGATTTGTAAACCTAGGCCCTTAGTATGTTATACAAGCTTGGGGGCTAGTTCGTCGATAGTATACACACACGCACAATGCCTGGTATTCACGTGTACTTTGTACACACCCCTATCACTAATATACAGTACCAGGAGTAGGCTCTTTCTTCAACTGCAAGGGTCTGATCCGAACTAGGGTAAAACTTTGCCTCGTATTACCATCCAGCCTAACAGCCAGGGATATCCTACCGAATGATATGATGAAATCATATCTGCCAACTACTATTAGAGAGGTGTGTCGGGGGGGCAATGTGTGCGAGAGAGGCCTAAAGATAATGTGCGTGCGGGAGACACATAGGCACATATATGTGCGTATAGAGGGCTAGTAGAGACCGTGCATGTGTATATATGCATGTGAGAGAAATAGTGTTTTCCAACTGAGATTAGTGAAAAGAGTGGTACATAGTAATCAGAAAAAGAGAGGGAGAGAGAAACAGAGAGAGCATGTGCGTGAGACACCCCGACACCCTGAGAGAGATTGCGAGCATGTGTGAAAAAGAAATGCCGATGCATATAAAGTGTGTGCACTTATGCGTTAGATAGAGAGATATATAACGCATTTGTGAAACGGGGCGAGGCACAGTGCATCTACGTGTAAAAGGCGGTTCTATGCATTAAATTAAAATATAAATGGCATTATTATTTTTGGATGAGATCATGAATTTTGCAAAATTGTGTATGGACGAAAATCGGTCTATCAGAAACCCATACTCTATTGAATTCTAGCATGTGCATGTGTTTATTTCATATTATCGATCCATAGAGTGAGAGCGGTTTGAAATACAGGCAATGGATGCTTTTGCAATTCATGTATAAACATTAATTAGTGCACTCCATGTTGTTAGTGTGAAGCACTTTATACATTTGTCACTTGCATGGATACATTCCAAATTGCTAGCTACGAAATAAAATACATGTCGAATTCAACATAAAGGGGGTTTCGAAGATTAGAATTCATAGGAAGTGCATCCATCTATTTGAACCCGAGATAATGGCATTTGTAAATCGTATGTAAAAGGGGCATCAATCTTTGTTGTGAGTTTGAACATGCTATATATATTCATACGCATATCTAACTTTTTTTTGCAACCAAGGAGATTATATCTGGAACCATGCATGAACTCAGGTAAGTTGCATATTTTTTAATATATACTCGTGTACAATGTATATTAAAATGTACCCCCTCCATTCCAAAATAATCGTAGCTTTAGGATTTTCAAGAATAAAGATTTGTGAAGTTTGACAAATCCTGAAAGTTCAATTCAAGAGAACCGAAAACGTTAATGCTTCTACTCCCAAATATTGAACGAAGCGCCAAATAGGCCTCTGGTCACCCGAAACCGCGCGAGACTAATGTTTTGTTGGTAGGAAATTACTATCCTGACTCTGGCCCATGTAGCCTATCAGCCCGATGTCCAAAGGTCTAAACCGGGGTAGGTTTGTAACTTCACCAAGACGCCAGTCTCAACCGCCTTCGAGAAGCATTCATATGCCATGGGCGCCTAAACACCCATGCGCTCGGCCGAAATCTATCCCGCCCACATTTGGGACACCTGACATGACTGTCCTACCCCCAACCCGCAATATGTCCGAAATTTTAGATGGGGGCAAAGTTTGTAACTTTCCCGAAATTTCAAACAAGCGCGTCTCAAACCAAAACATTGTTCCCCCTTAGTTCCCCGCCTCCCTCCGTTTCCCCATTCATACTCTATGGGCACGAAAACGCCCTCTCCACCAGCCGCGAAACCCCAGCCTCCTCCGTCCTCCACCCCATAGCGGCCAATCCACCGCCTCCCTCCTCCATCATGCCGGAGCCGATACCCTGACATCGTCGTCCAACGCAACCGCAACCGCAACACCCTCAAGGACTTAGCAGCTGAAGCCGAGGCAGAGCTGCCTCCACGACAACGACGCCGACGTTTGCCGTACCAGAACCACTCCGACCACGCCGTCCTGCGCCTCACTGCTGTGGCTCCACTGTCGCAACCGTCCACCGCACTGGAGCTGTTCCTGCTACGCCGTCGTTCGCCGCCTCGGATCTGCTTCCCCGCCGCCGACAGACGGCCACCGCACCACACTCAACAACTTGGCCATGGGTTCATCCAAGGCTGCACCGTCCTCCACAACTTCTGGTTTCCGGCGAACAACAAGATCGTCGGAAAAACAGAAGGAGGACATAGCACTGCCAGCATAAAGAGGTACTCCTCTTCCCTTATTCGTGCAAATCTTACGTCTCCGCTCACACCGTATTCATCCCATGAAAGAAACTAGTTGAGCGCTTCTTACTGCATCTTCTTCGTGATACTAAATGCACAAGGTTTCTCCCTTTTACTATTTCACCTTTGCTAGAGGTCAGTAGCCCGCCTGGATTTCAATTCAGGGTCAGTCGAACCGCAATTAAAAGAAGCAGCACCCGCTTAGGCGCGCGGAGCACCTAGTCCGTCCGTTCCCCGGGGAAGCGGCGCATCGGTGTCTATCATAGCGGTGTGTGGCGCAGGAGCTGCTTGCGCCCGATCTGGAGGTCGGCTGGGCTTGAATGGATGGCCGGGAAGCGGTGCCAAGCACGGCGGTACGGTGAGGTCGAGGGAAGGGCGCAAGCAGGGGAGGAATAGTGGGCCGGTGGTTGCTGGCATTTCGAGGAAGATCGTCAACACTGACTGGCTGGAGGTAGATGAAGGTGATCTGCCCGTTCTTTGTACATCGAACGGTGCAGAAAAAATGGACTGACCTATTTGCTTTCAATCGACTGTTATTTTCATAGAATCCTATAGTAATTGAGTGTGCCATGCATGTTGTAGAGCTATCATATGTCTCCCGTCATTTATTTCTCACCGACCTGCTATCTGCTACCTTTACACTGTACTAATTGTGCACACACTTCACCCATACTCACACTATTGTTTTTTTATGCATGGGTATTTCAGACTCTGAAGCAGTGTTGATGAATGCAGAAAAGAAAAGACTGAAGTTGCTCCAGTGTAATTCGAAGATAAGCACTAAGCGTTTCAGTGCTCTAATGTGTGAAGTGTCAGCACTTGGAGACAGTAAACATAGCTCTGTAGTTGATGATCTCAATTGCCACACACAACCATCCCAGGTGCTTGCTTTAACTTCATGCTATCAAATGTGGTTGCATGTTGCATATGGTGTCTAGCTTGTATTGCTTCCAATTTGGTTAAATTGCATCTGCTTACTTTACACATTATACCTTTGATAATGACATGCCTTCCTGTTTTTTATACATACTACATATGTCTATTAACCATGTTCCTACATCAAACTAATGCTCTTTTGTATCCCTCGTCAATCACTTATGATGAGAAAGTCACCCGGGTGGGTTACTGTGAGACGCCCTACTCGTTTAAAGAGTGCAGTGTCATCCTCCCCACATGATTCTCAAGAAACAGCAAGGCTAAATGAAGATAGTCAACGTAGCTCTCTAGTTGATCACCACAATTCCCCCACACCACCATCGCAGGTGCTTGCTCTTACTTGGCAGTGTGATATGTGGTTGCATGTTGCATATGGTGTCTACCTTGTAATGCTTCTAATTAGGGTAAATTGCATCTGCTTAGTTAACACATTATACCTGTGAATATGACATGCCTTCCTGTTTTTGGTACATACTACGTCTTTCTATTAACCATGTTCTTACATCAAACTACTTTTCTTGTGTATCCCTCATCAATGCTCCTAATTTGTTAAACTGCATCTCCTTAGCTTACACATTATACATGTGAATATGACACGCCTTCCTGTTTTTGGTACATACTACATCTGTCTATCACACCATGTTCCTACATCAAACTACTGTTCTTGTGTATCCTGCGTCTATTGCTTATGATGAGACAGTCACGCGCGTGGGTTAATATGAGACGCTATAATCTTATAAAGAATGCAATTTCATCCTCTCCACATGATTCTCAAGAAACAGCAAACCTAAATGAAGATATTGAACGTTGCTCTGTACCTGAAGACAGCACTTCCCCTACACCACCATCACAGGTGCTTGCTCCAACTTCGTAGTGTGATATGTGGTTGCATGTTGCATACAGTGTCTAGCTTGTAATGCTTCTAATTAGGGTAAATTGCATCTGCTTAGTTTACACACTATACCTGTGAATATGACATGCCTTCCTATTTTTTGTACACACTACATATATGTGTTAACCTTGTTCTTACATGAAACTACCTCTCTTCTGTATCCTGCATCAATCACTTACGATGAGTCACCTTTATTCATTGCATATTGCATATTATTTCTAGACTGTTGCCATGTATTTCTTCTAATTTGGTCAAATACATTTGTTAGGGCACCCTTTTAATTTGGCAGAGTGATATTGGTTTCATCTTTCATATGGTTTCTAGCTTGCATTGATTCTAACAAGTTCAAGCACCTTGTGCTTAGTTTACACTTTATACATCATACATGTCAATATGTCACGCCGTCCTGTTTTTCATACATATTCCATCCTCCTATCATGCGGCTGCCTTACATGAAAGTAGTATTCGTCAATATCATGCATCAATAAGTTCTGAAGAGCAAATTTTATTCCTTTTTCTTGTGGGTTTGACTTGACAAGGCAAAATCAAGAAAGAGGAAGGAAAAGAGTAAGGAAGGCGATGATGGTGGTCCTCTGCAGCAATGTAAACGAAGCATCTGTACTGATTCTCCTTGTACAGATAGTGCATTACATGGTCCAAGTCTTCGCTCCCCTACTCCACCATCCAAGGTGCTTGCTCTAACTTGGCGGTGTGATATCTGGTTGCATGTTGCATATGGTGTCTAGCTCGTATTGCTCCTAATTAGTGTAAACTGCATCTGCTTAGCTTACCCATGATACATGTGAATATGACACGCTTTCCTGTTTTTGGTACATACTATATCTGTCTATCACACCATGTTCTTACATGAAAATACTCTTCTTGTGTATCCTGCATCAGTCACTTTTGATGGGACAGCTTTAAGTTGGCAGTGTGATATTGGTTTGCGTCTTGAATATGATTTCTAGCATGTATTTGCTTCTAGTTTGATGAACGCCACCTATGACGAGACAGTTTTAACTTGGCAGAGTGATATTGATTGCACCTTCCATATGGTGTCTTGTAGTGTTTCTAATTTGTTGAAGTGCCTTCTGCTTAGTTACCACATCATAGGTGTGAATATGTCAAGCTGTCCATTTTTTCGTACATATTCCATCCTCGTATCATGACTTTGCCTTTCATCAGAGTAGTGTTCGTCAGTATCATGCATGAATGAGTTCTGAAGAGCGAATGATATTCATTTTCTTGTCGATATGACCTCACAATGCAAAATCAATAAAGCTGAAGGAAATTTGCAAGGCATTGGATGATGGTGGTCCTTCCGAGCAACTGAAACGGAGGTTCTCTACAGATTCTACTCCGCCATCCTCCCAACAAGATTCGCAAGACAATGCAAGGCTAGACAGTCAACGTAGCTATGTAGATGATGAGCACATCTCCCCTACTCCACCATCACAGGTGCTTGCTCTAACTTGGCACTATTATATGTGGTTGCATGTTGCGTATGATGTCTAGCTTGTATTGCTTCTAACTTTGTTGAATTGCATCTGCTTACTTTACACATAATGCATGTGAATATGACATGTGTTCCTGTTTCTACATCAGACTACTATTCTTGCATATCCCGCATCAGTCACTTATGATAAGGCACCTTTAAGTCGCCACTGTGATATTGGTTGTGTCTTGCATATGATTTCTAGCATATACTGCTTCTATTTGTTGAAATGCCATACAGTTTGAACTTGGCAGAGTGATATTGGTTGCATCTTTCATATGGTGTCTAGCTTGCAGTGCTTCTAATTTGTTGAAATGCCTTCTGCTTAGTTACCACATCATAGGTGTGAATATGTCACACCATCTTGTTTTTCATACATATTCCATCCTCGCATCATGTGTTTGCCTTTCATCCGAGTAGTGTTCGTCAGTATCATGCATGAATGAGTTCTGAAGAGCGAATTTTATTCCTTTTTCTTATCGGTTTTACTTCACAATGCAAAATCATTATAGCTGAAGGAAATTAGTCTGACAGTGGATGATGGTGGTCCTTCAGAGCAACTCAAACAGGGGGTCTCTATAGATTCTCCGACATCCTCCCAACAAGATTCGCAAGACAACACAAGGCTGGACAGTCAACGTAGTTGTGTAGATGATGAGCACATCTCCCCTACTCCACCATCACAGGTGCTTGCTCTAACTTGACACTATTATATGTGGTTGCATGTCGCGTATGATGTCTAGCTTGTATTGCTTCTAACTTGAATTGCATCTTATTACTTTACACATAATGCCTGTGAATATGACACGTGTTCATGTTTCTAGAACATACGTGTACATGATGAGCACATCTCCCCTACTCCACCATCACAGGTGCTTGCTCTTACTTGGAACTGTTATACGTGGTTGCGTTTTCCGTATGATGTCTAGTTTGTATTGCTTCTGATTATGTAGAATTGCATCTGCGTAGCTTACAACTTATACCTGCAACGATCACTTACCCATAAGACACATTTAACTTGGTACTGTGATATAGGTTGCATCTTGCATTGTCTTCTAGCTTGTACTGCTTCTAATTTCTTGAAATGGCACTTACGACGAGACACTTTTTACCTGATAGAGTGATATTCGTTGCATGTTCATATGGTGCCTGGCTTTCATTTCTTCTAATTTTGTTGAAATGCCTTCCGCTTACTGTTTTTTCATACATATTCCATCCTCCTATCGTACGTGTGAATATGAAATGCTGTCTTTTTTTGTATATATTCCATCCTCCTATCCTGCGCTTGCCTTACATCAAAGTAGTGTTCGTCTGTATCATGCATCACCCAGTTATGTAGAGCAAATTTTATTCATCTTCTTGTGGTTTTGACTTCATAAGGCAATATCAGAAAATAGGAAGGAAAAGAGTAAGTTAGGGGATGTTGGTGGTACTCCACACCGACGCAAACAGAGACTCTCTAGATTTGCCACTGCTACTGCTAATGAAGTTGAAGTCCCAAGTCTACATGATGAGTTCACCTCCCGCACTCCACCATCGCAGGTGCTTGCTCTAAGTTGACAGTGTGATAATTCGTTTCATGTTACATATGTTGTCTAGCCTATATTTCTTCTATTTTGATTAAATTGCACCTGTTGAGTTTATAAGTTATACATGTGCATATGACATGGCTTTCTGTGTCTAGAATACACTGCATCTATCTATCATACCATGTTCTTACATCAAAGTACTGCTGTTGTGTATCCCGCATCAGAAACTCATGATTGGACTCTTTTAACATGGCAGCTTGATAGTGGTTGCATCTTGCATTGATTTCTATGTTGTACTGCTTCTAATTTTTCGAATTGCCACTTATGACAAGACACTTTTAACTTGGCAGAGTAATATTGGTTGCATCTTTCATATGGTGTCTAGCTTGCATTACTTCTATTTTCTTGAAAATCCTTCTGCTTAGTTTGCACATCATAGCTATGAATATGTCATGTCGTCCTGTTTTTCTTACATATTCCATCCTCATACGGTTGTCTTACATCAAAGTATTGCTTGTCTGTATCATGCATCAATGAGTTCTGAAGAGTGATTTTATTCTTTTGTGTTCTGGGTACAGCTTGACATGGCAAAGTCAAAAAATATCAAGGAAAATAATATAGTAGGGAGTGTTGTTACTCGTCGGGTGAAACGGAAAAGGTTCTATCGTTGAGATTCTGCTGGTACTTATAGTGCAGTAGAAGGTCCAAGTCCACCGGCTAAATCTACAAACACAGTATCACCTGCTCCACCAGCTGCAGCATCCGCTTCAACTGTACCAGCATCTCAACCAGTTACTCGTTCGTTTGCTCCGGAACTGGCCAGTTCCCAAGCTGCCTTCACACCTAACACTACTTCTGAAGCACTGCTGACACAACAGGACTTGGCAAGATCAGATGAACCTCATGAGCATCAACACCAAGACGGTACATGACTGAGTCAAGTTGCAGTTGCATGCACCTTTATATGTACTCTCACAGTTGGATGTACACTAACACTTTCCATATTCGTTGTTGAACTAGCACCACGGTGCAAGCGGAAATAGACATCAGGGATAATGCTTGACAGATTAAAAAATCTAAAGGAGGAAGGATGGAGATCCATTTTGAGGCAGGTTTAAAAAGGCCACGTGATGCTACAGAGTCAGCCAAGTTAGTATCAGAGGCAGCCATTGCCGTTAGGTGTCATGCGCGTATCCTCCCAACATGGATCCAGTACAGGAATGAGAAAGACAATACCCAGTTTAACACCTTCCTTGACCATTTATCCGTAAGTAATGTTATTCATCGCAATTAGTAATATTGTCTTGCTCTGTCCCATACTTTCTAGCTTCCTCCTAAGAAGATTCACATTCCTTTTTCAACAGATGAGGTTCAAGTCGGATCCGAAAGATGATGCAACTAAACAAGTATGCACTCATGTTTTTCAGTCTGCTCTGCGACAGTATCGGTACCACCTTAGAAAATCTCACTTTGAAGGCAAGGCTAACAATGAAATCGCCCAAACATCTCTAGTGGAATATATTACAGATGAAGACTGGACAGCCCTTGTTAAGCACTGGTCTGGTCCAAAGTATCAGGTAGGCTATATGTATTTGATCAGACCACATATTGAACTTGTATTTATGTATGTGCCTTACAAGTGTATCTTCTTCTAGGCTAACTGTTTGAAGAACAAAACCAATCGTTCTAAAGTGCAATTCCAACAGACAACAGGATCTCGTAGCTATATTGCACACTGCGAGGCTCTTGTAAATAGCTGCTACTTCCTTCCTTTTTTGTGCCATATTATTGTATCTATATTGACTTGTTCCAAATACAGAGGAAAGTCCGTGCGGACCAAAAAGAACCTGAACCGAATGCAGTGCAAATCTTCAAGGATTGCCACACCAGCAAGATGAAGGGCATGAGCACACCGGTTCAAGCCGTTGTTGTAGGTCCTTACTCCTCCTGCCTTGAACTGATTGGTACTATGATGTGTTCATTTAACTACTTGGTTTGCAGCCAATGCCAGTTACTCTGTTCACTTTTATATACAGTTGTCTTAACGTATTATTTCACCTTACATGGTTTAAAAGAGATGAAGGATATTCTTTTGGTCTTGATCTGTAATCTAGTTGTTATGTTCACGTGCGCACACAATGATAAAATAGCATGTTTGTTTTATATCTGTTTGCCCATGATATGAATGATGTCATACTATGTTCATCCTACTTTAAACCATGTCTCTTTATCCTTAGATGTCAACGAATGTGAGGAAATAGACAATACAGTAGGCATGCTACATGGACATATGTTCCGAAAGTGATTTTATTATGTAGTTGGCACAATACATGCTAATGTATTACAGTAGTTCACCAAAATAAGTTATGTATAAACGTTTAACCTACTTTGCTTATTTTTGTCTCATTAGTAACTTATCTGGTACACTAATCTACAAGTTCAAACTTTCAGGAAGCTATGGAACAAATGATTGAACAGCCACAACCACCTGAAGGTGACGAGGCTACTACAGGCACAATGTCACCTCTTGCTGCAGTGTGTCAGTATCTCTCCACTAACAGTGCAAAAAGCACCTTCCTGCGTAATTCTGGGTTGGTTGTCAAGGTAACCTCGTCCAAATCGTATACTGACCAAAATCTTCCTGCTAGATAGAGTGATATATCTGTGCTCCAGACACAAGTCCAATCCCTAATGGACGTTGTTTCGGAAACAAGAATAGTGGTTGAGAAATGTCATCAAGATATGAATGGTTTTGAAACCAGACTATCTGACATTCGCTTCGTTGTTGAAGAGCAATGGCGGAAAAAAGGTGGAGATCATGCTGCTCCATCAGATTCTACAGCCTGAAACATTAGCACTCAGGTCAAATGATCTGTGCTTCTATACATCTGATGGTGCTTTTATCTGGAAGGACTGTAAACTTTATGCCAACAGGCCTTTTGTTGTATGATTGGAATTTATTTTGTTGTGATACAACATTTATGATGCTGCCACAGGCTGCAGTAATTATGATGCTATTTTTGTATAGTGTAGGTTTATCTTAGTAATGTATTCGGTCGAAAGCTTCGTAGGAGCCCAACATGCCAACATTCCTTGGGCCCATTCCAATTGGGCTAAAAACGATTACAGGCCGAAATTGGCATGTAGCCCACTAAAAATATCTGGGCTTAAATTAGCATAAGCTTTCAAATTTTTCTGGTAGGCCTGTGCCCATAGTGGGCCTTTAACAGGCCTAAACATAATTTGGGCCCTTAGTAAAAATAGGCCGTTTACAGGTGTAAATATCTCGAGCCCATAAAAACATGGGCCTTTAATAGACCGAAAGTGATATTGGGCCCTGATTGTGCCAAATAACCCACTCGACTTAGCAGGCCGAAATGGTGGCCCATTTACGATGCGGATATTTAACAGGCCGAAATTCAGACGGGCCGTAAATGCGTCGACCTAATACATGAGCCTTTAACAGGCCTTAACTTCGGTCGGTCTAGATTATCGTCATTTTTATATGGGCCATTAATGGGCCCGATATGACGTTGGGCCACATATGGCCCATGGTTTACGTCCGAGTTTAACAGGTAGAAAATGACAACAGGCCGAAAGTGGCCCAAATCTATAGTGGGCCTATAACAGGCCGAATGACAGACATGGCCAAATATGACCCAAATCATTCACGGTCGTTTATGGGCCAAAAGTTTTGATGGCCTGTAAATGGGCCCAAATGAAGCCGGACCTTTAACAGGCCAGAAATACACCGGGCCGTAATTCGGCCCAGTTACTTAGCGGACTGTTAACGGGCCGGAAGTGACCATGGGCCGCATTGATGACAAGTTTAGACCAGGTCGTTAACGGGCCGATTTGACAGAGAATGTTGGGCCTTTAGCTGGGCCGGCCCATTATGGTCTACAGAATCTTGTGGCCTTTAGCTGGGCCGGCCCATTGTGGTCCGCAAAATCTTGTGGGCCTTTAGCTGGGCCGGCCCATTATGGTCCACTTAATTTTGTGGGCCTTTAGCTGGGCCGGCCCATTATGGTCCGCTAAATCTTATGGGCCTTCGGTTGAGCCGGCCCATTTAAACTTTGTGGGCCACTTTTGGGCCGGTCCACGTGTCAACACATCATAGGCCCATCTCGACCGTTGCATGAGTGACACATGTGACAACGCGGAGCTGACACATGGATCCGTCAGCCAATGAGAATTTTACACGTAGAATATCGGCATTGGTCGTGGCTATTAACGGGTTATCGGATCCAAAACCCGACCCGATAGCTTAACGGCGTTCCGTTACGGTGGATGCCACGTGTCGGTCACCCTTGACAAAAGCACTTCTGTGACGCGCGATTTATCGTCATGGAAGTGGACACTTCCGTGATGATAATTTTGGTAATGTCATGGAACACTTCTACGACAGCACATGTATGACTATCTTGATTCTGTCATAAATTTTTCATGGATGTACATGCATGACAAAAAACACGACCTACTGTGACAAACACGTATCATCACGGAAGTGTATTTTTTTTGTAGTGTGCTATGCCGGTGCGCCGGTACGTGCTCTCTCTGCCGCGCGAGATCCCCCCTCTGCTCCTCTCCCCCGCTCATCCATAGGACCTGCTCTTCGTGTTACCCTTTTGCCGTGGAAGACGAGCTAGCCGTCGGGGCCTAGCAGGCAACCACGAAGCGTGGGATCTCACTCCCACGAACATGCCCCAGAGAGCAGAGCTTCGACGTGTGAGGTCGTTGGCGTCTCTACCGGCGGCACAGCAATTCACCCCCAACGGAGCTACGGGGCGCATGTAGTATGCCGTGGCCGCGCATGCAGTATGTCGTGGCCGCTGGCACACAGTTTTGTTTGTGCGGCCAATTGGTTCCAAGGTTGTCAGAATCGCGATTCTGTTATACGATTCTACGACTTTACGGTCCAAACTAACCTTCTGATTCTACGATTTTAGTTCATAGAATCTACGTTTTTACGATCCTGGTAGTGAAGATTCTATGATTTGCGATCCTACCATTAGAGCTCCGATCCGATTCAAAATCACGATTCTGACAACCTTGATTGGTTCAACAACTTGCATGTGCAATTCGCTGGAGGAAGTCCACTTGTTGGAGGAGCACACTTTTTTTTTGCCTGGAAAAATGATATTGCAGTACAGGCTAGAGACAAATGGAGGTTCAGATTCTTATTTGTGTAGCTGGAGGCATATTTGTTTTGCAGTTCAGTGCATGAGTACATGCACTTTCAGTGCGGTCCAGTGCATGGATTTTGGAGTTCGCCGCCTCCTATTGTGTAGCTGGAGACGACGAGCTACCGTTTTCCACAACGATAGCAGTGTTTGTATTTATTCAAACATCATGTAGTACACTGTGAAGCTCTTTGTTGTTCACTTGTAAAAACAATAGCGGCTCACTTTGTAAAAAAAAGGTGCAACCCCTTAGTGGTTCATTTTTGTAAGAAAAGAGAAAGAAATCCCCACGGGAGGTTCACTTTTTTTTCTAATGCAATTTGTTTTGTTTGTGGGATGATTGAAAAAAGTAGCTCATTACCCCTTTATATGAAGTGCAATTTGTTTTGTGTGTTTCAAAATTCAGTTGAATGCAGTGCGTTTGGTCCTCAGATGTGGTTCACTTTTGAGAGTGATGGTGTTCACTTGCGCCCAACATGGAAGTGTGATTTTTTTTAAACGAAACAACAAGATAGCAATGAGGTTCACTTCGATATATGTCGCAGTTCACTTGCCCTACTCTCTGCGGTCCACTCTCGTTCATAAAAAAAGTTAAAAAAAGACAACAAAAACTCCTATGAGAAAAATTACGTCCGACAAAAGAAATTATGCAGCTCGCTTGCCCGTCCGATGCAGTGCAGTTTTCATTCTGAAGCAGTGCGGTCGGCCGTATGATGTTGTTCATCCTGTAAGTGAAAAAAATTTGTTATGGGAGTGAAAAAAAGTAATGCGGTTCACTTCTTGATAGTGTTGTGGTTCATTTACACCCAATGTGAAGTGCACTCTACTTTCTCGTGCTTGAAAAAAATTATGTTTGAATAAAAGAAACCAAGCAGTTCTCTTACCCGTTCGATGCAGTGCGGTCTTTCCTTCGATGCAATGCGGTTTTCAGTCGGATGAAGTACCCACGTCGACTTGGGTGTCGCGAAAAACAGAGTGTCCTCATTTCGGTAAATTTAAAACTGCTCTTAAACCGTAACGAATTAGAGAGAGTGTTCTACATGAAAAAGTTGCGTCTCGTTGATATCTTTCCAACGGCATATCATTTGAATCATTTCGACAAAGGGTTTGTAAAAATTTCGCAAAAAAGTTCGCTGCCACGCATCATCCGCCACACGATTTTCAAAATTAACTTAAAACCGTAAGGAATCTCAAAAACATATCAACATATGAAAGTTGCACCTCATCCATAGATTTTCAACGGTATATTACACGCCTCGTTTCAACAAACGGTTAAAAAACTGGAGCGAAAACAATACCGAAAATTTGATTTTTTTGAAAAACAGAATTCCGCGATTTAGTAAATTTGAAATTGCTCTTAAACCGTAATGAATTAGAGAAAACGATTGATATGAAAAAGATGCGTCTCAATGATATCTTTCCAACGGTGTATCATTTCTCTCGTTCCGACGAGCGGTTTAGAAGAAATCGCGAAAAAACGCTCGCTGCCACTCGTCCTGGGCCGCACCATTTTTTTGAATTTTTTTTCAATTTTCGGAACTGATTTAGCTCTAGTTTTTGAACTGTTTGTCGAAATGAGGCGTATGATACGCCGTTGGAAAGCTACGGACAAGGAGCAACTTTCATATGTTGGAATATTTTTGAGATTCCTTACAGTTTTTAGTTAATTTTGAAAATCGTGCGGCTGACGACGGGAGGCAGCGGCCGTTTTTTCGTGAATGTTTTGCAAACCGCTGGTCGAAATGATTTGAATTATACACTGTTGGAAAGATATCAACGAGGTGCAACTTTTTTATGTAGAACACTCTCTCTGATTCCTTACGGTTTAATAGCAATTTTGATTTTTAACGAAATGCGGACACTCTGTTTTTTCGCGACCCAAAATCGTCGTATGTACTGCATCAGACAGAAAACCGCACTACTTTTAGACCAAAAAACCGCACTTCATCAGACCGACAAGTGCACTGCATGATTTTTTTTGTGGGACATAAATTTTCCAAACGAGGTAGCAAACCGCACTTCTTTAGACCAAAACCTGCACTTCATCAGACAGATAAGTGCACTGCATGATTCCTTTTTTGTGGGACATAATTTTTCCCAAACGAGGTAGCAAACCGCACTTCTTTAGACTAAAACCCGCACTTCAGCAGACGGACAAGTGCACTACATGATTTCTTTTGTCGAATGTAAATTTTTCTCAGACGAGTTTTTGTTGTCTTTTCTTTCAATTTTTTTGTGAACAAGAGTGTACCGCAGAGAGGAGGCAAGTGAACCGCGGCATATATCAAAGTGAATCTCATTAATATCTTTGTTGTTGCACTAATTTTTTTGCATTTTCATGTTGGGCGCAAGTGAACATCATCACTCTCAACAGTGAACCACATCCGAGGACCAAACGCACTGCAGGTGCTGTATTGATATAGTGAACCATTAGAGGAGTTTTATAGTGAACCACATGGGAGAACAAAGTGAGCTTCAGAATATATATACCCATTCATTATTTTTTACACAGCCACACAAATACATACACACAATCGACATTGTCACCAGCCGAACCGCAATTTGAGGACTAGACGAGCTGCACTAGATCACACCCCAGCGGCGTACTGCACCTGCAAAGTAGACCATGCCACTGGACAACATATTCGAAATAAAATAGGCTACTTGTGTGCCTGACAAGATGAATTTTTTTCTAAAATAAAAGAAAAAAGAACTTCATACACGAGCCGCGCAAACCGCAAGCAGTGCCTGAATGGACTGCATCTAGTTTGACAAAAAAGTACATTTGACTTTAGTGGACCACAGTATTCCTCGTAGTGGGCTGTATCAACGTTTTTTTTGATGAAAATGAACCTCTCTAACATACCAAACCAACTGCACTGGACCGGATTTAAACAAAAAAGCATTAAAAGAGCTCACTCGCGAAAGAAACTAACTACTGAAAAGAAGGACCCGCACGGAGAGAACATCTCCAACATACAGAGTGAACCTCTCAATAAAAAATGACAACGTGTGCAGAGTCTAGGGAACTGCGCATGCACAGCCATGGGCCGAACTACACGCTCCCGTTGGTCGAGCTGCACTCGCCCGTTGGCAAAACTGCACGCCCATGTGCGGAGTTGCAGCCACCGAAAGCCGTCGACCTCGGAAGCCATCAACCTCATGGGCCAAACTGCACAGGGGTGAGGTGCCGAGCTGCAGCAGACCAGCGATGTGGAGCTGCAGTACGGCGTGATGACACACTACATCACTTGGGGGGGGGACTGATCTGCACGCAGGCCTGGGAACGCCCCTGGGATCAATGGATCCAGTGGTTAGCTCCTAACTATCTGCTGATGAGGGGATCGAACGTGGAAAGGTAGGCATGGATCCTAGCTAACTATAACTAAAGTCGGGATCTTTGCAGTGCATGTGGCGCTAGGTAAATTGCCAAGCAAATGTTGTCGTTGTCCTACAGATACTAGCTAAATGCCCGTGCGTTGCCACGGACCAACAAATTTAAACGTGAGACATTGATCAAACATCATTGTTATTCATGGCGGGTATGTTGCATCCGGTTTATGGTTATGTTGCGTTAATTATCGCTTATACACTTGCTGATAAAAAAAAGTATACTCATACTCAAATTCCAGCTAACATATTTGTTATCCCCTTCATTTTTTTATACAGAGCCAGATTATTGTGTGTAAAATATTTCATGTTCCACGCCAATTAGTCATCGTGCATCTCGTGCCTCTTTCTCTATGATTGCATACAAAGTTTGCATTAATAAGCATCATTGTAGGAGGCAAAAATCTTATCAGTTCTTCTTAAAAAGAGATACTGACCTTGTATAGTTGCAATTTTTTTTATATTTTCCTTGTATTAAAAAACAGAGAAGGTATCATGATTCGGTCTGAGAAAGTATGTCTGATGTCCTAAACTAAATGTTGTATGATGATATCACTATTACGAGGATCATTGACCTCGTATGTCGGCCCTTGTGTATGGACACATGTTTATGTAGGTCGCATCCCTCCTTCACACGCATTGTATATAACACTCTCTCTCCCTTATCTTTGGTGTATATCACTTGATATGTAATACTCCCCCCCCTCCCTGCCACCCATCTGTGTGGCAGGAGCATCGCGGCCACATCGAGCCAAATGGCGACAACAATTTCCTAGTTTCCTTTTTTTAAATTGATTTCTACATAACGCTAATTGTCACCACAAACAACACTTTAATAATAAAGATATATAATCATAGTTTACATATCTTAAACTTGGTTATTTGTTTTGTGGTGATTTGGCTTTGTGAAAATAGAAATCAGAGGGATATAGTACACTCATGGTGGAATAAATCACCTGCAAATACCAAAACCCTGTTTCTACTCGTTATTTTTCGTTCTCCTTTTTATCGTGTGGCCATGTGGTGAGTACAAAACATGCATCAAGCGCTAGAAATATATTAATACGTCATATGCATACATATTATATGAAAAAGATGCGGTAAGTATAAACTAAATTGACTATACGAAGAATGAGTTGATGATTGTCCACATACCAACATCACTATCACGAGGATCATTGACCTCGTATGTCGGCCCTCGTGTATGGACACATGTTTATGTAGGTCGCATCCCTCCTTCACATGCATTGTATATAACTCTCTCTCCCCTCATCTCTGGT